>NW_013756844.1:0-1003 GCF_000517525.1 Limulus polyphemus | reverse complement strand
TTTACCCTAATATATATTTATATGATGAACACAATATTTCCTTATTTACTCTAATGTATTTATATGATGAACACAATATTTCCATATTTACTCTAATATATATTTATATGATGAACACAATATTTTCTGACTTACTCTAATACATTTATATTTGTAATGTGATCATTCATCTTGTAGGATTGAAGTCAGATGACCAAATATTACAAATTGATTAAAACTTATTTCAAGGGAACTTTTGAGAGAGCTTTCTTTCTGTTTAACCTCTATATATAATCGTCTGTCTTTTCTAATCCATTTAAACTTACAAAAACGAAGTAGTGCTCAAGACTGACTACAAATATTTCTCAATAGATTAGGGATTTATTTATTTGTTTGTTTTTAAACACAAATCTACATAATAAGTTGTCTGTGCCCAACACGGGTATCGTAACCAGGTTTTAAGTGTTATACAGGAGAAACGAGTTTTTAATAACCAGAAGAGCATCATGCATGTTTCTTCGTACATCAAGTTATCTGCGCTCTGTCCACAGGGGAGAATCGAGCCCCAAACTTTAGCGTAGTAAGCCTATAAACTCACGGGGAACAACTAGAAGGACGATAATTGAAAATGAGTAATTCAAAGACATGTTTGTTCGGAAGTTCGGTCTGAATAATTCGAAATATTGTCATTAGCGGGTGAAATAAAAACTTGTTTATAACAATGGATAGGAAATTGTGCTTTTAATTTTCTTCTTAACACAATAAACATTAAAAGTACAATAAAAATACAATACTGAAAACAGAGACATGCTGTTTTTAATAATTCTGTCAATGATGGTTACATAGCTCACTGTAATGTTGAGAGATATACAATATTGGTAGTTTTAGCGAAACTAGATATGAAATTAGATGGGGATCCTACCCCCCACAAATGGCCCGGCATGGCCAGGTGGTTAGGGAGGTCGACTCGCAATCTGCGGGTCGCGGGTTCGAATCCCCGTCCCACCAAACATGCTCCCCCTTT
>NW_013756843.1:0-1465 GCF_000517525.1 Limulus polyphemus | reverse complement strand
CCAAGTAAGGCTGAAGATGAGTATGGTGGTTATAAATTCTGTAACTAGAGTTACACCTACGTGTTCGTGGAGTTGTTGTACCAAGTAACGCTAAAGATGAGTATGGGGTTACACATTCGGTAAATAGAGTTACACCTAGGTGTTCATGGAGTAGTTGTACCAAGTAAGGCTAAAGATGAGTATGATGGTTTAAATTCGGCAATTATAGTTACACCTAGGTGTTTATCGAGTAGTTGTACCATTAAGGCTAAAAATAGTATGGTGGTTATAAATTCGGTGACTATAGTTAAACCTAGGTGTTTATGGAGTATTTGTACCAAGTAAGGCTGAAGATGAATATGGTGGTTATAAATTCTGTAACTAGAGTTACACCTAGGTTTCATGGTGTAGTTGTGGCACGTAGGTGTAACTCTAGTTACAGAATTTATAACCACCATAGTCATCTTTAGCCCTACTTGGTTCGTGGAGTTGTTGTACCAAATAACACTAAAGATGAGTATGGGGTTACATATTCGGTAACTAGAGTTACACCTAGACGTTCATGGAGTAGTTGTACCAAGTAAGGCTAAAGATGAGTATGGTGGATATAAATTCGGAAACTACAGTTACACCTAAGTGTTCATGGAGTAGTTGTACCAAGTATGGCGAAAGATGTGTATGGTGGTTATAAATTATGTAACTAGAGTTACACCTAGGTTTCATGGAGTAGTTGTACCAAGTAAGAATGAAGATGAGTATGGTGGTTATAAATTCAGAAACTAGAGTTACACCTAGGTGTTTATGGAGTTGTTGTACCAAGTAAGGCTAAAGATGAGTATGATGGTTATAAATTTGGTAACTAGAGTTATACCTAACTTTTCATGGAGTAGTTGTACCAAGTAAGGCTAAATATGAATATGGTGGATATAAATTCGGTAACTAGAATTACACCTAGGTGTTCATGGAGTAGTTGTACCAAGTAAGGCTAAAGATGAGTATGGTGGTTATAAATTCGGAAACTAGAGTTACACCTAAGTGTTCATGGAGTAGTTGTACCAAGTAAGGCTAAAGATGAGTATGGTGGTTATAAATTCTGTAACTAGAGTTACACCTAAGTGTTCATGGAGTAGTTGTACCAAGTATGGCTAAAGATGTGTATGGTGATAATAAATTCTGTAACTAGAGTTACACCTAGGTTTCATGGAGTAGTTGTACCAAGTAAGGCTAAAGATGAGAATGGTGGATATAAATTCGAAAACTAGAGTTACACCTAGGTGTTCATGGAGTAGTTGTACCAAGTAAAGGTAAACATGAGTATGATGGTTTAAATTCGGCAACTATAGTTACACCTAGGTGTTTATGGAGTAGTTGTACCAAGTAAGGCTAAAAATGAGTATGGTGGTTATAAATTCGGTGACTATAGTTAAACCTAGGTGTTTATGGAGTATTTGTACCAAGTAAGGCTGAAGATCAGTATGGTGGTTAT
>NW_013756842.1:0-1416 GCF_000517525.1 Limulus polyphemus | reverse complement strand
AATATAGTATCTGAGCTCTGAAATGAAGTGAAAGTAAACCCTCACCAACTTTATATTACTAATAAAGTAGATGAGCTCTGCCACGATGTGAAAGAAAACCCTCACCAACTTCATATTACCAATATAGTAGCTGAGCTTTAAAGTGAAGTGAAAGTAAACCCTCACAAACTTCATATTACCAATATAGTAGCTGAGCTTTACCTTGATGTGAAAGTAAACCCTCACCAACTTTATATTACTAATAAAGTAGATGAGCTCTGCCACGATGTGAAAGAAAACCCTCACCAACTTCATATTACCAATATAGTAGCTGAGCTTTAAAGTGAAGTGAAAGTAAACTCTCACCAACTTAATATTACCAATATAGTAGCTGAGCTATGAAATGAAGTGAAAGTAAATCTTCACAAACCTTCATATTACCAATATAGTAGCTGAGATCTGCCACGAACTCAAAGAAAACTCTCACCAACGTAATATTACCAATATAGTAGCTGAGTTCAGAAATAAAAAGAAAGTAAACCCTCACTAACTTCATATTACCAATGTAGTAGCTGAGCTCTGCCACGAAGTTAAAAAAACCCTTCACCAAGTTCATATTACCAATTAAGTACCTGAGCTCTGCCATGAAGTGAAAGTAAACCCTCACAAACTTCAAATTACAAATATAGTAGCTGAGCTCTAACACGAAGTGAAAAACCCTCACTAACATCATATTACAAATATAGTAGTTGAGCTCTGCCATGAGGTGAAAGTAAACCCTCACCAACTTCATATTACCAATATAGTAGCTGGGCTCTGAAATGAAGTGAAAGTAAACCCTCAACATCTTAATATTACCAATATAGTAGCTGAGCTCTGAAATGAAGTGAAAGTAAACACTAATAAACTTCATATTAACAATATAAAGATAGTAGCTGAGCTCTGCCACGAACTCAAAGTAAACTCTCACCAACTTCATATTACCAATATTGTAGCTGGGCTTTGCCAGGAAGAGAAAATAAACCCTCACAATCTTCATATTACTAATATAGTAGCTGTGTTCTGCCCTGAAGTCAAAGTAAACCCTCACCAACTTAATATTACCAATATAGTAGCTATTTCTGCCATGAAATGAAAGTAAACCCTCACCAACTTAATATTACCAATATAGTAGCTGAGTTCAGAAATAAAAAGAAAGTAAACCCTCATAACTTCATATTACCAATGTAGTAGCTGAGCTCTGCCACGAAGTTAAAAAACCCTTCACCAAGTTCATATTACCAATTAAGACCCTGAGCTCTGCCATGAAGTGAAAGTAAACCCTCACAAACTTCAAATTACAAATATAGTAGCTGAGCTCTAACACGAAGTGAAAAACCCTCACTAACATCATATTACAAATAAAGTAGATGAGCTCTGCCACGAAGTGAAAGAAAA
>NW_013756841.1:0-1163 GCF_000517525.1 Limulus polyphemus | reverse complement strand
TTTGAATATAAAAACAATATTGGCCACTACTTATTAGTTTTATTAAACAATAATGAATATACACACAAAACAATGATCGCTACTTATTAGTTTTATGAAACAATAATGATCATACAAACAAAACATTGATCACTACTTATTAGTTTTATTAAACCAGTAATAGATATCAAAAACATTGGTCGTTACTTATTAGATTTATTAAACAATAATGAACGTACAAACAAAACATTGATCGCTACTTATAAGTTATATTAATCGATAATGAATATCAAACCCGCATTGGTCGTTACTTATTAGTTTTATTAAAAAAAATGAACATACAAACAAAACATTGATCGCTACTTATTAGTTTTATTAAACGATAATGACTATACAAACAACACATTGGTCGTTACTTATTAGTTTTATTAAACAATAATGAACGTACAAACAAAACATTGGATGTTACTTATTAGTTTTATTAAACGATAATGAATATAAAAACAACATTGGCCGCTACTTATTTGTTTTATTAAACAATAATAAACATACATACAAAACAATGATCACTATTTATTAGTTTTATTAAACGATAATGAATATAAAAAACATTGGTCGTTACTTCTTAGTTTTATTAAACAATAATGATCATACAAACAAAACATTGATCGCTACTTATTAGTTTTATAAAACGATAATGAACATACGAACAACACATTGGATGTTACTTATTAGTTTTATTAAACGATAATGAATATAAAAACAACATTGGCCACTACTTATTTGTTTTATTAAACAATAATGAACATACATACAAAACAATGATCACTATTTATTAGTTTTATTAAACGATAATGAATATAAAAACCAACATTGGCTGCTACTTATTAGTTTTATTAAACAATAATGAACATACGCACAAAACATTGGCCGTTACTTATTAGTTTTATTAACGATAATGAA
The DNA here is from genome assembly GCF_000517525.1 of Limulus polyphemus. Lineage (NCBI taxonomy): Eukaryota > Metazoa > Arthropoda > Merostomata > Xiphosura > Limulidae > Limulus > Limulus polyphemus. The sequence continues at coordinate 221 of NW_013756841.1, read as the reverse complement.
CATACAAACAACACATTGGTCGTTACTTATTAGTTTTATTAAACGATAATGAATATCAAACCAACATTGGTCGTTACTTATTAGTTTTATTAAACAATAATGAACATACAAACAAAACATTGATCGCTACTCATAAGTTATATTAATCGATAATGAATATCAAACCAACATTGGTCGTTACTTATTAGTTTTTTTAAACGATAATGAACATACAAACAAAA
>NW_013756840.1:0-1006 GCF_000517525.1 Limulus polyphemus | reverse complement strand
ACCATGGGGCTCAGTCTTTGGACCTTTGCTCTTTTTGATTTACATTAAAGACATAGATGAAAGAATGGTCAATAAATTACTTAAATTTGGAAATGATATTAAAGTCTTGGGTGTTGCTAGCTGTGAAGATGCTGCTGCTGATTTACAAAAGGATTTAGATCATTTAGTGAGTTAGGCAAATAAATGCAAGATAATGCATGCAAGTTTTCATAATTTGAATGGGAATAACCTTAAAAGTGTCATGAAAGAAATGGATCTTGGTGTAATGGTTGATCAGTCTCTATAACCATCCAAGCAATGTGCTGTTGCTAGTGGTAGGACACATAGGACTGTAGGTTGTATCTCCAGAAATATTGAATACAAGTCTAAAGAGGTTATAATTTCATTGTACACGTCACTGGTTAGGCCACATCTGGAATATTGTGTTCAGTCATGGGCTCCATACCTTAGGAAAGACATAGAATTGTTGGAAAGGGTTCAGAGCAGGTTAACTAGAATGGTGCCTGGGATGGAGGGGTTGTCATATAAGGAGAAGCTGAAATCTCTCAAATTGTTTTCTCTTGAAAAAAGAAGAGTTAGGGTGGATCTGATTGAGGTGTTTAAGATTGTAAAGGGAATTGACAGTGTTGATGTATCATCTTTTTTCATAGTTAATGGCGAGAATAGTAGGACTAGAAGACACAAATATAAATTTTGGTAAGGTAGGAGTCATCTTCACCTGAGACAGTTTTATTTTTCTAACAGGGTGGTTGGCCTCTGGAATGGGTTGCTCTCGGATCTTGTGGAGGCAGTAAATTTAAATGATTGCAAGAGAAAGCTTGATAAGTATATGAATGATAAAGACTGGCTCTACAATTTATTAACTTATTTATTTAATAGTTTTAGTTTAGTTTCGGTGATGGGACAGCCGAGATGGTTTGTTTGTTTTTGAATTTTGCGCAAAGGCTACACGAGGGCTATCTGCGCTAGCCGTCCCTAATTTAGCAGTGTAAGACTAGAGGGAAGG
>NW_013756839.1:0-1006 GCF_000517525.1 Limulus polyphemus | reverse complement strand
TTGAAACTAAATCTCACGAGTATTTTTAATTAATATCATTATTACATAAAGGATTGTTAATATGAAAACAACTCACGTTTAACTTTCAGTAATGATGGAAGGATATGAATTTCAAAACATTGTTCAAATACTATCGTCTCCCAATGGGACAGCGATAAGTCTACGGATTTACAACGCTCAAATCAGCGGCTCGATTACCTTCGGTAGACACGGAATATAGCCAAATGTGGCTTTGTTATAATAAAAACAAACACTATTTTTATTATAAATCTGAGAAAAATAATTTTGTCATGATATTTTTAATGACTTTTTATTCTACACCGAGCTTGGTAAGAAACAGGTAATATATAACCATTTGCTCGTTTCGCCCACTGGCGGCTAAATGATTAACGTGAATGATTATTACGCTACAGTTTAGGGTTAGATCACTGCTGTGGCCACAGCACGAGTAGCTCAGTGTGCAGCTTTACACGTATAAAAATTTCCTTACGTGTTTGGAAATCATTAGAAGAACCTGAGCTCTAATTAAACAAACTCTAATGTATCATCTTTATGGTCTTATGAGGTTAGTGCTTATTCGATGGTAAAAAAAAAAATTCTTAGCGTCTTTGATTGTTAACACTGATAATATCGTTCTTCTTCAGAACAAACTAAATGAGTACACAAAATATAGAATAACTTTTTTAATGCAGCAATAAAATAACACACGGATAACGAAAACCGGATAATTGGAATAATCGAAAACTGCATAGTTGGAAAAATGTTTGAGAATTCTGCATACCTTGACACACTATGTTCTTTAACTCGATCACTAAGCCTCCTTACTGTCGGCCCTATATACGCACTGTTATAAACAGAATACTGATATCTGTGGATGACATGTGATGTCCGCTTTAAAAAATCTGTCTTTGAATACAAAATAGTTCCTTATTCTGTAGACTGGTTTAAGTATTTCAACTTGTAGGTACACATTACAAAGGAAGTTCTTTATATTGTTACGTCTCTG
>NW_013756838.1:0-1005 GCF_000517525.1 Limulus polyphemus | reverse complement strand
TTCTTGATTCAACGTTTTAGTACACAGAATTTCCACAATCACTTTAAACTTAATAACCTTTATAACACACGCTATAAATCACAGTGATTCACAAACTTTACTTACGGTGCCTACTGTTCGCTTGACTCAATAATCTATCTTTTCAATGTATCTATATCTCTTCTATCTATCTACCCGATCACGCTGGTTTATCTCGCGAGGCTTATATAATAAAAAAGATGGCGCCTCGACAAACTAGAGTTACCAGGAAATTTCATGATCCTTCGAGAAACTCCAGCGCGCATGCTCCCAGCGTCGCGTGACTTCCGCTGTCGTAACATTAACTCTTCCTTGGTATCGTTCATCCCGAACAATAGCCACTTACATTTAACCAATAGATAATTAACAACAACCTAATTAAATGTACAGAATTTACAAACACAAAATCAAAATACAACAAAGTCTTATAATTTTACAGGACGTATCTTCTTCCATACGGGTCTCCATTTCATTGGCTTCTGCTTCACGTGGGGCTCATCTGCTCCATCAGAAAATGTCCCATTATCGGTAACAGTCACATAAATGGTAGTAACTTCATTAACGGCTTCACTGTTTTCCTTTTCAAAACCGTGTAGAGTTTCTTCTTCGACAGTGGCTTTTTCAGGTGACAAGTCTTCAGCAGCATCATTTGTTCCATTTTTCACTTCGTTCCAACTGAAGTGTCCTGGACTGTAATAACGCCAAAGCCTGTTGGCATGTACTACCTTTGGCTTACCTCGCCGACCATATTTTATTCGGAAAGTCACGTCTCAGAGACGATCCACTATGTCATATGGGTCTTCTTATGGAAAAGACAACTGAGGGGACTTCCCTTTGATCTTCCTGGGATTATACAACCACACCTCGTCTCCTGGTACAAAGCTGACTTCAGTAGATCTCTTATAATAAACTAGTTTCATGGAATCAGCAGACATTTTCAAGTTTGAACACACTTGATGGTGAATATCATCTATCCTTTCAGATAAC
>NW_013756837.1:0-3052 GCF_000517525.1 Limulus polyphemus | reverse complement strand
ATAAAATTAGTAACATTAAAACTATGTATTAACTATACTCTAACATGCGATTAATAATAACTATTTAGTTATTTGCTAATACAATTTACCTCTCGCTATATTGTGCCTGAAAATAGTAATCATGCCTATTTGTATATCGAAAACAACAACAAACAAACAAAAAAACAAACGTCAGTGAACAGTTTCAAAAAAAGTATTACGCTCAACGTGCTTCTAAACTTTCTGGTCACTAAATTTAGGCTTAAAATCCTAACCTATTAATCAGAGAAAAATAAGAAACGTCCAACAGAATTTTTTTTTAAAGTTTCAACAATAGTAGGCCAATTGAACCCCTGAAGTGAAGGCTATTGTCCCAAGAACGTATGGCTACGCTTATTGAAGTAGATAATATTTATCTGTCGTACACAAATAAATTATACGAGAACCGAGCTTTCGAAGCTCTTATCTATCCACTGTAGGGTTACCAGACGTCTAAGTTTCTAGCCTAATTTTTGTCCCAATCAGAAACAGTAAAATTATTAAACTGTTCCAGTTTCTCTGTACCTTATTCAGAGCATGTTATTGGGAAGCCGCAGGAATCGAGATTTGAAAACATGTCCAACCGCGAAAAAGAAAAATACTGGTCCAAAACCTGGACCGAATCTCGATGAAAATCTTTTGACTATGTTCAGGATAATTTAGGCACGTTTTAATTTAGTTCTAACCACATAGGGTTAAGATAAATTTGTTTGTCCGTGGTTTCAAAACGCAATGCAGTAAATATCAAATTATTTTACAAATGGTAAAATTGTGTTACTGTAATTTAGTATCGTTCCGTATGGAAAAAAAATAGATCACAGTTCTTCACTCTGGTAACCTTACGCCACTGAAGCTCGTATCAAATAAACGCAAATAAATTTAATATTTACTCACCGAAACTAACTATTGATTAAAAGCATGAAATTATTATAGAAAAAGCTTCGAACCCTAAGTATCCTGAGATTCGTGTGTAAAAACTCACACGGAATACGAAGTTATATAAAACTGAAGCTGGCGAAACAAGATCCCTTTTATATAATTTCACTTTTTTTTTTCCAACTGTGGTTTATTTATGTGTTTTAGCTCATAGCCACATACAACAGACCATATGTACTGTGCCCGCTTCAGAGATCGAACCCTGAATATTCGTATTATAAGCCCTGAAATTCACCGATATATATGATAATTATGACAAACATCCATGAACGAAGGAAGTTATTTTAAACATTTACTTTTTAAGTAATATACAAAATACAAAACTGGTGCTGACGAGGCTATTTTTGAACACCTTAAAAGAGAAGTTAAGTATTAATTACATTCTGAGAAGAAGATTTATGGAACTGTCCACCAGGTTATTTGGAAAACGAACATTTGATCTATTAACATAAATACAGGGTGGTCACAAAGAGTCCCCTAGTAAAGAAAAGGGTTCTTAGAATTACGAGCTCACTTAGCTTACAAAAATCTGAAGTGTCAACATTATGAAAACGCTTGTCTGTTAACATATGCGCCTTTCCTTTCATTCATTGGCTCTTAGAATTACGAGCTCTCTTGGCTTACAAAAATTTGAAGTGTCAACATTATGAAAACACTTGTCTGTTTACCTCACAAATCTATCAGACCTTATTACTTCATTTGGGTTACAAGAATCTGACTTTTTGTTTGTTTGTTGAATTTCAGGCAAAGCTAATCAGGAATGTTTATAATAATTTTCGTAGGCTCAGCAGTAAGTTTGAGAACTTATAATGCTAAAATTTCGGGATCGTTCCCTGCGATAGGCACATCGCAGATAGCCAATGTGTAGCTTCGCGTTTAAACACAGAAAAAAAAACTTAAACTAATTTTTGGCAAATGACTATATTGTTAGTTATCTAAAAACACAGGATACTAAAGTCAGTTATTGTGTTTCATCTTGATTTGTTTCACCTGAGATTACATAATAACGTGTGCACTTTGGATATTTCTAATGTTAAACTGATTCACTGGTCATACAGATAAAGACTAATAATGGAAAAAGGTTTGTGGTTTCGAGTGAGTGAAAGCAAAAGAGAATATGTTAGGCCTAAGTAAGTTTCTAAGGTAAACAGACAAGCGTTGACACTGCAGTTCCTTGTAACCCCAACTGGGTTCGTAATTCTAAGAACCAGTGAGTGAAAGCAAAGGGAATATATTAGGCCTAAGCAAGTTTCTAAACTAAATATACAAGTGTTTTAATTTAAATGTTCATCTTTAATCTGCTAAAATGACGTTTTTGGTTCTACCACTAAAGAGTGAAACTTCAAATTCCATTTTTTGATAGGGTTATGTTGCATTTGATATAATCGAATTCCTGACTTTACACAACAGGTTTTGCGAAATTGTAATCGATTGAAACTTATCCTGGACTGTACGTCACTAGACGTGCTTTTTCATTTAGAATAATTCCTTATAAAGCAATGTTTCCACAGTGGGTTGATTGGATGGAACATTTTATGCGACAGGAAAATCCCGCGGGAATCGAAAATACTCAAGAAGGATTTATTTTCTAGTTCAGTTAGTTTATGAGTCAGCTTGTTTCGGGTATACCTTGAAGATAGTAATGACGAGCTGTTTTTTGTTTGTTTGTTTTTGAATTTCGCGCAAAGCTACACGAGGGCTATCTGCGCTAGCCGTCCCTAATTTAGCAGTGAAAGACTAGAGGGAAGGCAGCTAGTCACCACCAACCACCGCCAACTCTTGGGCTACTCTTTTACCAACGAATAGTGGGATTGACCGTAACATTATAACGCCCCCACGGCTGAAAGGGCGAGCATGTTTGGTGTGACAGGGATTCGAACCCGCGACCCTAAGATTGCGAGTCGAGCGCCCTAACCACCTGGCCATGACGAGTTGGTGGTGTGATACTATATAAAATGAGTAATGGATACCCAGGAAAGTAAAATTTTATTTAATGTAAAATGTTTACATTCTTGAACTACAAACTACAAATTTGAATAATTTTTTCAGCAAGATGACAGATGATAAGATTTTCTAAGTAGTCTGAAACATATAGCTT
>NW_013756836.1:0-1005 GCF_000517525.1 Limulus polyphemus | reverse complement strand
CCAAATCAAACACTGGAGCAGCGGGAACTTCAACAACAAATCAACAAGGAATCTACCACAGCTGCAAGGACTAAGGAAACGCCTGAGAAGAGTGCATCTCGACAAGTCAGAGACCGAACAGACACTTCAGCAGCAAGGGATGAGAAAACACCCGAACAGCCTGCATCTCGACAAGTTAGAAACCATAGGTGCACTACAGCAACCAAAGCCAATAATACACCACAACATATAAAGGAACGTCAAAGGCAAGACCAACATGCTGCAAGAACAAGAAGAAATAACCCTGACTGGATGAGAGCTGCTTTAAGTTACCAACCTAGGATAGATTGCCAGTCCAGGATGTCAATGGGCTCTATGTCAGTTACTTGCCAAGAATTTGGTGCTAAGAAGTGGAAATGAGACTCCAAGAAAATATGATGTAGTGATTGGAACGTCCAGCTTAGCCTTGTGAAGACCCATCCTGAGCCTTTAAATTATTTGGTATCTATTCAAACCCCTTAGTCAAAGCACTTTTTGGCCAACATAAGGAAGTATAATTCTTGCTTTCAAATGACTTCTTTTGGTGCATCACAGGATATAGAGGAGCCAGCTAATATTATAAGCATGTTCAAAGAATATTGTTTGTAGCTGTTTTAAAAGCAGAAAAATGATGTGCCAAAAACGAATGTCATAAAATAGAGTTATTATTAATAAACTGTTGACTTTTTATTAGTTCTTTATATTAACTTGTCGAACGTGAATAAATTTCAGATCCTCATTTAGTTTCTTATATAGAATTATGGAATATTAACAAAGTCCTGATAATTTGTTAAAAGTCCCTGTAGCGCAGTGGATAGCGCGTTGGACTTCTAATCCAAAGGTCCCGGTTTCGACCCCCGGCAGGGATGATTGACGGCATTATTTTTGAGAGGATCGGAAACCATTACAACTGATTTCGGTGAGAAATGTAAAAGATGAGTAATTGTTTCAATCCATTAAGTGTAACGAAAATGTTACAATGGAACT
>NW_013756835.1:0-1006 GCF_000517525.1 Limulus polyphemus | reverse complement strand
TCCTGCCTGTCACGTAGACACTATGTGTGCTTCCCATTTTACACTTAGTTGTTGGGACTTTCACGATGGGGGTTGGTGGGCGTCCCTCAACACCAACCAATATTGGTTTCCCTGAGGCTGACTTATTGGTAGTATTCTTCTTACACTGGTTCCTCATATGTCCTTGCTCTCTACAGTTCCAACAACCTTTCTGAGTAGCAGCCTTTCCTGCCATGGCATCTTCCCTGTGTTGAAGTTGCCAGCATTAAGCTCTATTGTGCCCAGGTTTGTTACAGTGCCAGCAAAGTCCCTCAAACTTCTCTGAAAGCTGTCCTTTTCTGGCCTTGCATCCTGATGACTGTACCAACCTTTGTACCTCTGTGCTGGACTTAATGTAGGATACGAACTAAAGAGCTCTGCCCATTGCATCTTGTATAGTAGAGGGGTGTGCTTGCTTTACTTGTATCTTCAGTTGTGGACTGCCCAAAACGTCTACAATCTGATCCCTCAGCAACAGACTGAGGACATTGGGTGGTGCAGTTGGGTAGGTTTGTGTGCCATACTTTCCAAATCCTGTGCCAGCTCTTACAGGCTCTCCCCTTTAGCATGGACTCTAGTTCTAAACCTAGCCCTGTAGACTTCGGACTGATTTTGAGTTCCATACCTGATTTCTAGAGCAGGTACCAGTGCACTACAGTTGTGCCTGTCGTCTGCTGACAACTGTCCAAGTATTTACAGTGGTTGTCCCTTCAAACTCGTTGCCAGGTACACTGCTTTCTGCTCCTCTGTCCATCCACTTATTTCTGTCAGGAGCTCAAATTGTGCTCTATATGCTTCGCATGGTGCCTTCCCATCGAATTCCTGTGGTTTCCTTCGTACTAGATCACCCCTATTACTGACACTCACGTCTGAAATGTGACTTCTGGAAGGACTGAAGATGTCTGCATTAGGGTTTAGCTGTAGGATCTGGAAGGGGTTTCCTGTTGTCTGGGGCTGATTAGGCCCATGGCTAATATATCCTCCCCAT
>NW_013756834.1:0-1041 GCF_000517525.1 Limulus polyphemus | reverse complement strand
AATTTTTAATAACTTTTAACTTGTGATTCTCAATACTAACTAATCAGCTGACTGTGCTTCACCTAGTTCCTTAGTTAATTTCGTAATACAGGGTCCCTACTTACGCCATTTCTACATGTATGTTTTTCACACACAGAATAGTTAAATCTCTATAGCTTCTTTCTTAACTTTTGAACATTGAAAATACTGAAGCAATTGTAAAATTCCCTCAAAAATATCCAATTGCTTCATAGCTCAGTAAAGTTTGTATGTAGACCTTATATGTGTAAAGGTTGGGAGACGAAGAAATGAGTTTATCATTCAGGTGTACATCTACTTGAGAAAATAGAGAATGAAGTAACAAGTTAACAGGTGTAGAAGTATCTTCATCCTTTTTTATATCAGTACTTTACATTTAATGAATCCAAAATAGTTATTTAAAGTAGAAAAAATTGTAGTTATAATTGTTGAATGTCCAACAGGATATTCACAATATTTATTAGTCCATGGATATAAAGATGTGAAATCTACATACTTGATTTTGTCTCCTTCTTTTACGTTGTATAAAAGTCTTGTAGTATTAACTCTTCCTTCATATAAGGAGCCCTCCAGTGGCACAGCGGTATGTCTGCGGACTTACAACGCTAGAAACTGGGTTTCGATACCCGTGGTGGGCAGAGCACAGATGGCCCATATGTAGCTTTGTCTTTAATTTCAAAAAACAAATGAACTTATAAAATACAATTTAGATATTTAAACGAAGAAAGAACAGCGCGTTGTGGCAATCGATATTGGTTGAGGAGTAAGTATCGCCAAAACTATTAGTGATTAGAAAATATAAATATAAAACATGTATTAGAATAAGCTATGATATAAACTGCGGATGCCCCCCCCCCTCGCCAACCCAATTTATTTTAAGTTGTTCATTTTGGATTTAAAACCAGAGATACTTTGAAAGTTACGGGTTAAACGCCGAAAGCTGGCGAAAGATTAAAATCTAATGAGCCTATGATATACAACAATGTATTATTAACAGAAAGGGGACATATATAAACGTTTTGG
>NW_013756833.1:0-1008 GCF_000517525.1 Limulus polyphemus | reverse complement strand
TCTTTATGTTGAAATTCATGTGTTCAAACTGTAACAATTTCTGTGCGATGTGCATGTGTTACAACTGCTGAACCTGTTGTATCAAACTTCATAAATCCAACATCCCTGTGTGTTAAAATATTTATTAGGTCATCCTCTTTTGGCTCAGCAACACTATTCTGTGAATTTGTTTCTGACAAAGTGGAATCCTCTTGTTTATTATTATTGTAGCTTTCAACAGGACAGAGAACAGTTTCTTCATTGTTTTATTTTTCAAATGAAATAGCATATTCACAATCTTGCACTTTGACCTCTTTGCTGCCATCAAAAGGAACAGATGCTGACTTTACTGGTGTCATCACTTCCAGAAAGGAAAGCTCTCATCAATTTGCTTGACTCCACCATCGAAGCTGCAAATTGTGCACGTCTTTTGCGTCCCTGTGCCCATTTCTTTTTTCGACATAGTGGCCTAAAAGAATAAATTAATAAATACTGACTACACTATTTATTTGCAACATGCAAATTGTCAGATGAAAGGAAGCATTCTACTTTCCTAAGTTCCTAACCACAAATTATATTTAAATTATACAATTATAGTTGCATCTCAGGACTAGTTAGGCACATCTGGACCTGGTTTCACTTTAACTGCCATTATTTAGACCACCCATACTCATGTAACTGGTGACCCATACATAAAAAAAATTACATCGTGTACGATTATTTTTTTTATTTTGTAGTCGTATTACATTTGGAGCTGTTTAAACAAGAGAAGATGCATTATGCTGATCCAAAACCTGTACCACATACGAACACGTGTTTCTGTCGTATTGTTACATCAGCGAGGTCACGTGACTAGTATCACGCCACGTCCTTCTCGAACCTTCATGAATTATCGGGAGACTACTAGATTGGGGGTAGTCTGGTATATATAAAACGCTCACAACGTGACGGAACGAGATAATGAGTAATTGAATGTATGCGGACAGAATATTGTTGGCCACGTGAGACGTGAGTTATAGCGTATGTTAT
>NW_013756832.1:0-1006 GCF_000517525.1 Limulus polyphemus | reverse complement strand
GATGGTAGTATTTATGTTTATGTTGGATATTTTTTTAGAAACTTGAGTTCTATTACTGAAAGATTCAGTTGGGTGCATTCCTTAATAGCTCATCATTTTCAAACTGTTGGTGGTGTTTTCGTCAGGGGTTGATACTATAGTGAAGATCATCATTTCATGTGGCTGCTCTTATAATCTGTACAAAACTCTTCATAACCTTTTACATTTAAAGATGATGTTATATCTACCGGATATCAATCTAAGGGATGGTGTGGTGAATTTGTGCAATTAACTAGGGAATAGAAAATGTAGGATATGTTCTTGTTCTCAAGTTTTGAATTGTAGTCTTGTTTGTAAAGTATTGTTTGATTCTAAACATTTATAAATCAGCTTTAAACTTGGAACATGATGTAGTACGAGCTACGACTTTCAGGTGAAGCAACTTGATATGTGAACATCAACAACACAATGTGAACTACTATGGAGACTCTGTCGAAAGTCAAACTATTAATCTCACTCTACCATATCAACCGTTAGGCCTTTTACTCCTATGATGGTTAACTTTGTATTTTTTAACTTTGCTCTCACTGAACTTCTCTTTCCCATGACTTTACTTTGACTCTGCTTTTGTTTGTCTGGTTGCAGCTATTTATACATCTGTAACTTTGGCCTTCTAGAAATCTCGACATCAATGAATTACAAACACAAAATAAATAAATTAATAATACTACCTACACTAAATAGTCTTTTACATCTGACAATATGGATAAACTTTAATTATCATAATGATGACAATGTACCCGAGTGATTCTATAGGGATAAACTTTATACTGTACCAAACTGTAAAACAAATATTTCTCCAACACCTCTTACAGTCACTCTGGAGATGACAGGTGATGGTATGGGGAAAAAAACAACAAAATAAACTCACTCTATTAAGTTTGTTTTTAAGCTATGCTTTTAAAATAATCAAAGCCTCAAACAAATATCATATCTTGTGTGTGATAGACATATGATAGTGTGGCGA
>NW_013756831.1:0-1004 GCF_000517525.1 Limulus polyphemus | reverse complement strand
CCACACACTATGAATGATTTGAAACGTTATTTGATTTTGAAAGAAAAAAGAAGTTATATTATGAAGTAGAGAAATGGGCAGCGCTTCTCACTCAATTTGGATAGAGTTGATGAGACATAATGATAACTATGTTATCTAATCATCTATCAAGCATAAATCGCTGTTTACTTGAGAAAAACACATCTTGCATTACTTCTTTTGTACCTTAATGCTATACGGTTGTGTCTGTTGAAATTCGAGATATCGAAAACATCAAGTGTGATGAGAATGTGAAGAACTGATATCTTTAATTACTGCATATTAAACTTTTTAGCTGTTATTAATCACTGCAAAAAATATAATTTACGATTACTATTATGTATAATAGTCTTGCATATAAAACTGCTTTTAGTGTATTTTCATGCGAGGGAGTTCATAAATAAATTTGTATTGAATAATGTATCATTATATCATAGTAATTATTTAAGTTTATATATATATATTTATTATGGACAAAACATGTATCGCGTATTTTAAGTAACCCATAGTAAACGCGTTTTTAGTTGAACTGGTTTGGTGGTTGGGGAAATTGCTGCGATTTAGTAGTGCCTAGAAGACAATAAGTGTTACTATGGAAACGGCACGCATTCGTAAATTTTGTCAAAAATTTATCATTGGTTTTGAACTTTGCGTTATAGTTACTAGCCGTTAAACACCGTTCTTTAAAGCTCAAAGTAGTGTGAACACTCCACAGCTTTCCAGGTTACTAAAGGAGTAATTTGTTGAAAAGATTCAATGCAAGGTGATTTTCTAGTGCTATTTTAATTTCATCAAAGCAGCGCACCTGATAACACTGTACGCTATCAGCACAAATATGTGTCTTTCTTTTATAAAGCTTTTAAGAACATTACCTATTTTTGGTGTCACTACTTCATATAATCTTTCCATGGGGTTACAAAAATATATTTCATTTGTAGGAAATTAGACACTAAAGAATATATATATATATATATATATATAGTTAG
>NW_013756830.1:0-1277 GCF_000517525.1 Limulus polyphemus | reverse complement strand
CTCTTGGGCTACTCTTTTACCAACGAATAGTGGGATTAACCGTCACATTATAACGCCCCCACGGCTGAAAAGGCGAGCATGTTTGGTGGGATGGGGATGCGAACCCGCGACCCGCATATTGCGAGTCGAGCGTCTTAACCACCTGGCCATGGCTTTATGGAAACAGAGAATGCATAATATGATACACAGACCTGTATCTTAGTGTTTGAAACAATAGTTTAAAAAGATACGTATATCAAAATGTTATTCAGTGCAACTAACTGAAATAGTGTTGCAAAAGTTTAAAATACTCAAGGCTCTAGGCCATGAATTTTCTTTAAGGGGGTGACCTCTCTACCAACTATGAATGTCTTTAAGGGGGTAACCTCTCTACCAACTATGAATGTCCTTTAAGGGGGTGACCTCTCTACCAACTATGAATTTCCTTTAAAGGGGTGACCTCTCTACGAAATATGAATGTCCTTTAAGGGAGTGACCTCTCTACCAACTATGAGTGTCTTTAAGAGGGTGACCTCTCTACCAACTATGAATGTCCTTTAAGGGGGTGACCTCTCTACCAACTATGAATGTCCTTTAAGTGGGTGACCTCTCTACCAACTAACTCTTCTCCCACAATTATATACGTACAATAATTTTAAAAATGATCATTGAGCTCTTTTAACTGTTATTGGGATAATTAATAACATTATGAAATTTGTGCACACCTTGAAACACCCAAAGATAAGTAATGGTTCTCAGCTGCCAGCAAGTGAGCCAAGTTTTCAAAGGTGGATGGACACTTGAACGATTTGTTTTGTTTCTCTTACTTAGAGCTGAGTGCAAACCCGGGATTTCGCTAACACTTTCTCGAATCATTTTAAAAATGCTTCTGTCACTTCTCTGGGTTTGTCGTTCAAAGACGCTAAGACGCTAGATTGTACAATGTCTAAGTTGAAAGTAGAAACAATTGCTCTTTGAGAACCTAGCCATTGAATATATCCAGTTCCCAGGGGTAAATCAATGGTAACAATAATTGCAGGATCGAATTTTTACCTCCAGTTCCTATGGGTAAATCAATGATAACAATAATTGCTGGATCGAATTTTTACCTCCAGTTCCTATGGGTAAATCAATGGTAACAATAATTGCAGGATCGAATTTTTACCTCCAGTCCCTATGGGTAAATCAATGATAACAATAATTGCTGGATCGAGTTTGTAACTCTAGTTCCCAAGGGTAAATCAATGATAACAATAATTGCTGGATCGAGTTTGTAACTCTAGTTCCCAAGGGTAAAT
>NW_013756829.1:0-1006 GCF_000517525.1 Limulus polyphemus | reverse complement strand
GCAGCCGAGGTTATGATCTCCTTTCGAAAAGACGTCTGCATAATTCGACAAAAGTTCTCTAACCTGAAGAGCCTGTGATGATGACAAATGGTTTATGCTTTTCTTATAGAGGTCAGTTAAATGTTCTGGAAGTGTATGTTCTTTTATTGTAGTTGTATTTCTTGCTTTAACATTGACTGGCTCTACCTCCTGGCACACATTCAGCAATGCCCCTTCCTTAAGTGTCTGTTCACATTTAAAGAAATTGACCACTGTTATAGGTACTAGTTGATGACCTGCCACAAGTGACCTTCCAATCTTCAAATCCGCTGGCCTGGATGGGCCTTCCACTGCTTCCACAAGCATTGGGCTTCCTTGGAGATGTTCTTTTATGCTACCCCAAATTATCTTCTCTGACATAGGGGGTATTGTAGTTGACTTAAGTGCTGTGACATACAGATCAATGGATGCAGCAACACTTATTGGAATCTGGCCTTTGTTGTTTCCAATCGTCATTTTATCGAAGTTAACTACACACTTCCTCCGGAGTACGTAATCCAACCCTAGTATGCATTGGTCTTCATTGTCAGCCAAGTATACTTTGTGTCTGTTCTTCATGCCCATGAGCTCAATAGTTACCCACACTGGTCCCCACAACCTTGAATAATGTCCTGTCACACCACAGAGCTCCTATACAGCTTCTGGTACTCCTTTGTGATCCAGCACCTTGATACTCTCAAGGGTTTGTTGAGACGCAAAATTTATGACAAAGTTGCACCTTTGGCCATCCAACTTTCCTGTCACGTAGACACTATGTGTGCTTAGCATTTTTCACCTAGCTGTCGGGACTTTCACGATGGGGGTTGGTGGGCGTCTTTCAATACCAACCGCTGCTGGTTTTCCCGAGGCTGACTTATTGGTAATATTCTTTTTACACTGGTTCCTCATATGTCTTGCTCTCCACAGTTCCAACAACTTTTCTGGGTAGCAGCCTTTCCTGCTGTGGCATCTTCCCTGTGTTGCAGTT
>NW_013756828.1:0-1006 GCF_000517525.1 Limulus polyphemus | reverse complement strand
GCTTATGCAAATAAAAAATGCATTAGAAGTACAATGTATGAGAACTAGAGGAGACAAAGATGAGTGTTAAACCTGTCCCAAGCCAACAAAAACTCACAGAACTTGGATTTGTTACGTGCCAATTAAAAGGATGAAGAGATGGCTAGGAAGATATTAAAATTAAAATTCGACAAGCGTTTTTCACTTCCCGACAATGACTGATAACTCAGTTAATTGATAGCTTTGAGTCAAAAACACAGGACAACAACATAAGTCTTAGAAACGCCTGGATTAGGCCTACATCGCGGGTAGGTTATTACTTTTTGTTCAGAACAAAGTTACACATTGGGATATCTGTGCTCTGTCCACTGTGGTTATCGAAAGCCAATTTTGAACGATATAAGCCACCAGACTTACCGCTAAGCCGCGGGGTGGTGGTTAGTTATGAAAAATGGTCGCTATGACAATTGTCTAACAAAAATCATTATTATGGTGTATAGCAAGATAACCATCTCGTTAGGTGTTGAATCGGTATAGAAAGTTGTCTACTGTCTGAGGTTGAGCTACTTTTGTCATTAAGTAGATTACTGTCTTATGCACAAACGTCACAGTTTTACACCAAAGATCCTAATATCTATGCTTAAATTGCACGAAATATAAAACTCTAAGTTCAAAACGGCAAGTTTATGAAAGGTTGTGTCAAAGCGAGTAGACATTTTAAAGTACATTTATTTACACGTCATTCTCTTGAACAACAAAGAAATAAAATTAATATTAATAATTATAATTTCAAGAATGGTAAATATTTCAGATGAAAGTCTTTATCAATATTTGAGCTTAATAATCATCTTTTGATATTTATTACTTTGTTGTGGACCGGCATGGCCAGGTGGTTAGGGCGCTCGACTCGCAATCTGCGGTTCGCGGGTTCGAATCCTCGTTCCACCAAACATGCTCGCCCTTTCAGCCGTGGGGGCGTTATAATATGACGGTCAATCCCACTATTCATTGGTAAAAGAGTAGTTGG
>NW_013756827.1:0-1008 GCF_000517525.1 Limulus polyphemus | reverse complement strand
GGACCTCTGTATTTATATCATACACCTCAACATCCTGGTGGACCTCTGTATTTATATCATACACTTCAACATCCTGGTGTACCTCTGTATTTATATTATACACCTCAACATCCTTGTGTACCTCTGTATTTATATCATACACCTCAACATCCTGGTGTACCTCTGTATTTATATCCATTGATTTAAACATTGGAGTTAATTTTTTTTTTTTTGCAGAGTACGTTGAATGGGTCGTGTTACTTGTTCAAATATTGTCTATATACTTTTGACAGTTCGCACATAACTTTGAAAATAAACGTAATACGAGTAGTAAAAATATTGTGATATATATATAGTGTTAAAAAGCAATGTTTAACACTATACTTAATATTATCCAGAGAGAGAGACAAACTTAATTAAGACTATAGAAGGGTCCGACATGGCATGGTAGTTGGGGCGCTCGACTCGTAATCTGCGGGTTCGAATCTCCGTCACCTAACATCCTCGCCCTTTCAGCTGTGGGGTCGTTATAATGTTACGATAAATCATCTTATTCTTTGTCAATAAAGAATAAGCACTTAAATGGGTCGTCAAGGTTTCATGCACCAACATAGAAAGTAACATGATAAATAACTGTCATGTTTCTTTTTTGCCTGATAAACCAAATTCAACATGATAGATAAAGTTAATGTTTATTTCATGATTATTATTCAATTTTCGAAAACGTAAATTAGTACTGAAAAGTCATTTGGTATAATCAGCGTCTCGGGCTAAATAACATAAAAATCAAAACGATAAATAACAAAAACAATCAGTTTGTTTGTTTGTTTGTAATTATGTACAAAGCTACACAAGGGCTATCTGTGCTCTGCCCACCACGGGTATCGAAACCCGGTTTCTAGCGTTGTAAGTCCGCAGACATACCGCTGTGCCACGGGGGGGGGGGGGCAAAACAATCAGAGAGATTCCATATCCTCGCCTCGTCGCTCCTTTAAGATCCTTCTCAGATCCAGGATAATCAACGATCCG
>NW_013756826.1:0-1076 GCF_000517525.1 Limulus polyphemus | reverse complement strand
CCACTGACCATGGAAGCGGTCTGAAAGCGAAACGCTATATGACAAAATCAGTCAAGATTGTTTATCTCGGAGTAATTTACGTAGCTGGAAACATACATCCCATAATAATAATACACGGATTTATGTACAAAGTAAAATCATAGTGTTGATGTCTGAAGTAAAAAAAATAAAATAATTAACCAAAGAAGTTTATTCATTATCAGAAGAAGGTAAAAAATAACCCTCTGTCCTATTACTTATGACTTTACTATTTTGGTATTTTTTTTTTATTCCTGTAAACTCCCAGTAGAGCATAGGCCGCCACAACACCTCGCCAACGGAAGGTGTTGTTGCAGTTACTTGTAGCAGGTTGGTTTTTACGGGGTGGAGTTGCTAGCCCCGCGCCCAACCCTCCCCCTTTCTCATCCTGGACTTCGGACCAGGCAAAGGCGGAGGTTGGCATGTTTGGTGTGACGGGGATTCGAACCCGCGACCCTCAGATTACGAGTCGAGCGCCCTAACCACCTGGCTATGCTGGGCCTATTTTGGTATTTAGAAGTATTTAAATATTTTTTGAATTCTTACTGATTATTCACCAGGTGGTGTTGTATGTTCAACGGTTCATTTTCATTCAAGTGGTGTGTATGACATATAGTTCAATATGCCACGAAAACACAGAAATATTGCACATGTGCTTTACTGTCCTAATCTTTAGTGTTTAGCAAAGTTTTGCTAACTGAATACTTTTCCGCTTCTGTATACTTTATAGTTGATAAGTACGAAATAATATTCGCTGAAAACATCTTTGTATTTTAATATGTTAAAAGACACTCACATTGACTGTGTCCAGAATTTCGTTTTGATAAGTTTCGTTGTTGCCAATAGCAACAAAGTCGAGTCCATTATTGTAAGAAATTTGGTGTAGAATTAGTTACTCAGTTTCCTTAAGTTGAAATTAATCCCCTTACCCGTCCACAACAGTTAGTACAGGTTCTGGTTGATGTAATAACTTCTTTCAGTTGAAATAGATCCCCTTACACGTCAACAACAGTTAGTACAGGTTCTGGTTGATGTAATAACTTCTTTCAGTTGAAATT
>NW_013756825.1:0-1006 GCF_000517525.1 Limulus polyphemus | reverse complement strand
CAAGAGGTTAAATACATAGTTACGTATAACACAAGTGGTTAAATACATTCTAACGTACAACACAAGTGGTTAAATACAATGTTACAGACAACACAAGTGGTTAAATACATAGTTACGTACAACACAAGAGGTTAAGTACATAGTTACTTACAACACAAGTGGTTAGAGACAATGTTGCGTACAACATAAGTGGTTAAACACATTGTTACGTACAACACAAGTGGTTAAATATATTGTTCTGTACAACACAAGTGGTTAAATACAATGTTACATACAACACAAGTGGTTAAATACATTGTTACGTACAACACAAGAGGTTAAATACATAGTTACGTACAACACAAGTGGTTAAATACATTGTTACGTACAACACAAGAGGTTAGATACATAGTTACGTACAACACAAGTGGTTAAATACATTGTTACGTACAACACAAGTGGTTAAATACATTGTTACGTACAACACAAGTGGTTAAATATATTGTTCTGTACAACACAAGAGGTTAAACACAATGTTACAACACAAGTGGTTAAATACATTGTTACGTACAACACAAGAGGTTAAATACATAGTTACGTACAACACAAGAGGTTCAGGTAGTTTTTGCTCAAGGCTTTAAGTAATGCTGTTTCATTTGATACATACCTAATATATAAACGCTGTCCATAGCCTACCTGATATATCTATATTTCTGTTTGTTTCTTTGTTTTTTGTTAAGCATAAAGCTGCAAAGTGGGCTACCGATAAAGCAAGACAATAGGTGATAACATTCTACATGTTACAGATATAGAAAAACGTACACGAGACAGTGTCTTCCAACACGTACCTATGCTACAGGTAGAGATATAAGTATAGATAAAATATCTTCATAAACATAGTCAGGCTACTAGAACAAAACTATAGATGATGGTATCTAAACACACAAAGCCAGCATAGAAAGATATTATTTTACTGTCTACAGGAGAGCTCTGTCTACGTAATCGATTGTATCAACACATAAAGGAA
>NW_013756824.1:0-1822 GCF_000517525.1 Limulus polyphemus | reverse complement strand
TAATTCATTGTAACCACAACAGACATGAACACATGAAAAGTGATTGTTTTACGTTGTCACTTTAATTCATTTTAACCACAGTAGACATGAACACATGAAAAATGATTGTTTTACGTTGTCACTTTAATTCATTTTAATCACAGTAAACATGAACACATTAAGAACGGAATAAATGTAAATTTTGCGACAAATGTTGTAGCCCCAGGTGAAATAACGGTGCGTCTGGTGGCTTATAACGCTCAAATCGGGTTTTGATACCCGCAAAACACACAAGGCCCAATGTGTAGCTTTGTACTTAACAAGAAACAAATAAGACAAATTTTGAATTTGTTCTAAGAAATTTTTCAGGAACATATTTAGGATCACATGCAAGCTTTTTGTTTCTAACCTATATAATAATGCAGTGTAAAAAAACAACAATAAAAGGATGATTAGATTTTATACTATTATAACTATGATAAGACAAAATCCTTCTTATGAAGTAATATCAGACTTCTTCCAGTTTTTATTTATAGAAATCATCTGACGATCCTTCATGCGACCTGATATGCAATAATTTTGACATTCAGCTTACGCTTGTTAAAAAAAAGCATCAAACAGAAATGGCTTTGCATCTTTGCAGTAATGACGTTTCACGTTAGTTCGGATTTTGGCCACCAGGAACACCAAGGAATGACTAGCAATAATATTGCATGCTTAAAGCCAGGTTGGTAAAGTCCTGTGACATCCTTAACTACTCCTCTGAAAGAACTATTATCATATCATCTTTATATGCTTCATAAGAGCTAATTCCGGTAAGCATGAAAATCATCCCATACGATTAATCTTCCATTTTTTCAAGGGAAGTGTCAACCAGTTTTATACAGTGTGAGTGGGCGTTAAAATGTTTTAGGCTTTACAAGTGGCCAATAACACCAACACATAGCAGCACAAAGGGTACGTATAAACTGGTCCCTATGATATATGGCATTAACAATACCATTGTTATATGTAACAATGCTAATGGTGTTGGTAGGAAAGGTTATATGTAACAATGCTCTTTCCTACCAACACCATTGTTATATGTAACAATGTTCTTTCCTACCAACACCGTTCTTTCACCACTGCCTTAAATTCCTGTATGAAAATAGGGATTGGATTTGTCCCACATTCTCTCCAACTGTGTTTACGTCTATTATCTGCACCTCATCAGTAACACAAAAACATTACTCCACATGTCGTTGGTTCACTAGGCGTGTTCTTGGCATCACTGCTGACATGTTTGATATGCTTTGCTGTGAGGAGAATGTACTCCATTTGGACTTCTGTCACACAACCTTTTATTATTCTGCTTCCTCTCCACTTGAGTAAAACATCCAGTTGAACTTTAATCACGATTCAGGAATAATTTGGAAAACTTTAAATTCTGTGATACACGTCTAAATGACAACTGGACACAAAAATAATTAAGTGAGATTACCATTACTCTTTATACGAGTGATGTTCCAAATTCCATACTTCCATTGGAATTATAGTCCTTATCGACTGAATATATTCCTTATCGCATTCAGTCGATAGTCATAATTACACAGTGCTCTTGCGTTGCAAATTCTACTGTAAAAAGTCTATGCGAAGGATGGCGATGATAATCTTATACCATGTATATTTATATACGTACGACAAATCCTCAGTTATACATTTAAGCGGATAAAAGGCATGCTCATTGGAGTCTATCAGTAGCTTTGGCATGCACGATGTTGAATGAAATTCCCATGATTCAGTTTCTCCGAATATTTTAACAAAAACAGCTGTTAGCTTCAATGTTTGGTTGACATCTTGCAGT
>NW_013756823.1:0-1007 GCF_000517525.1 Limulus polyphemus | reverse complement strand
AAAAAACGAACAAAGACGTAACAGTGATTTCTAGTTCAGACATAACTTTTTACCACTGGATTTTTATTGCGATTTTAACCATTCGAGACAATAGTCTCCTAATGCTCTGAGAAGCAGATAAGCTTAAGACCCTGGTAGCATGCTGTGGTTTTACTCGTTCGACAAATATCAATTTATGCTTTATAAAACTATGCTAAGCTTTGCGTTCTTAATTATCTTTAGTTCAGATCAAAATACATAAAATGAGGTGTAAGGATGTACTGAATTTTAGCTGATGGCATTTTAAGTGTAAATTGACAACGCAAGTAATATGTATTAATAATCTTATAAGGTCAGCTTTTTTATTGATACAACACTAGATATCAGTTATAACTTACCGTTAATGACGTATGCCGATATTATTACATTTAAGTATATCTCAGTTGCTTTTTAAATGCGAAAAAAAGAAAAAATACAAGCGTAAACATATACCCACACGCATGCTGATGTATTAACTGGATATCTTAATTAGTTTTTGGTGAAGTCATTGTGTTATCTTAACATTTTACTGAATTTTTTGTTAGGAACTAAATATTTCTCAAAAGTTTTATTGTTAATTGAACATTTTCCAAAATGTGAAGCATTAGAACATTTTACAAAATCTGCAGAGCTGACAGAACATTTTTTAGAAGCTATAGTATTTTTGCGACAGCGGATGTCACGCGACGCTGGGATCATGCGCGCTGGAGTTTCTAGAAGGATCATGACTTATCGAGGAACTCCGCGAATATCGGAGTGTTTGCCAGACGCCCTTTCTTTTAGTATATAAGCCCGGCAAATTAAGTCAGAGATAGATAGATCAGAGATATAGATAATTTAGTCAAGCGAATAGTAGGCACCGTAAATAAAGAAGGTGAATTGCTGAGAATTATAGCGTGTGTTTATAAAAGTAGTAAAGTTAAAGTGGCTGTTGAAATTCTGTGTATCAAGAAAGAATAAACTAGTTTCAATCAAGACAGGACTTGTAT
>NW_013756822.1:0-1452 GCF_000517525.1 Limulus polyphemus | reverse complement strand
CATGAAAAACAGACAGAAAGTATACTTGTCTGACATTGAAGACCATTGCATATTAGGATTGGACTATCCACTACCGAGAAAGTTTGTGGTTGACTTCGATAAAATGACGATTGGAAACAACAAAGTCCAGAATCCAGTAAGTGTTGCTACATCCGTTGATCTGCATGTCACAGCACTAAAATCAACTACAATACCCCCTATGTCAGATAAGATAATTTGGGGTAGGATAAAAGAACATCCCCATGGGAGCCCAATGCTTGTAGAATCAGTGGAAGACCCAGTCAGGCCAGCGGATTTGAAGATTGGAAAGTCACTTGTAACAGGTCGTCAAGTAGTACCTATAACAGTGGCCAATTTCTCTAAATGTGAGCAGACACTTAAGGAAGGGGCATTGTTGGGTGTGTGCCAGGAGGTAGAGCCAGTCAATGTTAAAGCAAGGAATACAACTGTAAATAAAGGACATACACTTCCAGAATATTTGACTGACCTTTATAAGAAGAGCATAGTCCATTTGTCATCATCACAGGCTCTTCAGGTAAAAGAACTTTTGGCAAATTATGCTGACGTCTTTTCGAAAGGAGATCATGACCTCAGCTGCACAAACCTGGTAGAGCACAGAATAAACACAGGAAATCAACGTCCAATAAAGATCCCTCCAAGGAGAATAGCTCCAGCAAAGTGACAAGAGATAAAGAAGGTCATGGATGGTTTAATCAAGGAAGGGATAGTTGAAAAATCAGATAGTCCCTGGTCAGCTCCCGTTGTATTAGTACAGAAGAAGGATGAGACCCAACGTTGCTGTGTGGACTTCAGGGCTCTTAACAGCATAACCGAAAAAGACTCATACCCACTGCCAAGAACTGATAATACTCTTGATGCCCTAGGTGGAGCTAGGTGGTTTTCAACTCTGGACTTAAAGTCAGGTTTCCATCAAGTAAAAATGGCTGAAGCAGATAGACCCAAGACAGCATTTAGTTATGGCAAAGGTCTCTGGCAATACTGAGTGGTGTCATTTGGGCTCAGTAATGCTCCAGCAACATTTGAGAGGCTGGTGGAACGAGTATTGGAAGGCCTACAATGGAGGATAGCCCTAGTGTACCTGGACGATATCATTGTATTTGCAACAACTTTTGATGAGGAAATGTCCCGGCTGGAGGAAGTATTCAAGCGTTCGAAGGCAGCAAACATCAAACCCCATCACAAGAAATGTTCCAGAAAGAGGTGCTTTACTTAGGCCACATTATAAGTGAGAATGGTGTGCTAACTGATCCTGATAAGGTGAAAGCAGTGCGTGACTGGCCAACACCAGACAATGTGGGAGAGTTAAGAAGTTTCTTGGACTCTGTACTTACTACCACAAGTTTGTGAATGACTTTGCAACTATAGCTGTTCCACTACATGATTTGACAAAAAAAGGCAATAAGTTTGAATGGACAGTTTCTGCCAGCATTC
>NW_013756821.1:0-1005 GCF_000517525.1 Limulus polyphemus | reverse complement strand
TACCGATTAGAAGAGTTTTTTTATTTGGTTTGGGGGATTCATAATTAAGGAGAAAGTTTCAGTGCCCACTGACCCCACTCGCTATGGAGTCCTACGAGGGTACGCACTACAATCTCAAACGAGGACACTGCAGCAAAGCCAGTGTTTCGTGAGCATTATACCGAAACACCAGCATCAGACACGATGTCCACAAACCCGTTAGAACGCCCAACACTGGTACTCAGTTGACCCTAGCGCGAGTGGACCAGCCGATTGACCATGGGGGGGGGGGGGGCACGTGGAGAGGTACCTCGCTGTGATCAGACCTGGATTAACCATTAAGCAAAATAAGCACGTACTTAGGGCACATAGGGAAGAGGCACCACACAGTTGGTTTTTCCAGTGCCGGATTTACCATAGTGCAGCTGAACTAGGACCCCACAAAAAGGGTGCCCCCACAATAAATGAAAAAACAAACAAACACACACACACACACACACACACATACACACACACATACACACACACACACACACACACACACACACATACACACACACACACATACACAACAAGAATATTAACAATAACTATAATCATAAAATATTAATATTATTATAGTATTGAAGAGGTTAATGATATATTTTAAACTTGGGAATTCGACCAAATTGGAATCTGGCAACTACTGCACGGAGCAACTTCAATGGCTCACTTATGTAGACGTATGTGATGGTCTGTGTCTTGATATAGCTATTGAGTATTGTAAACTATTGAATGCTGTAAACTGCAGTTTACATTGCTTAGGTAAAACAGTCATGAGTAACACTGATCGTCATAAAACACCTCGAAAATTCGAAATATATATACATTATTACCATTCTTATATGTATGTCATTTTGATCGTTTACTGTGTTTTGATTAGCATTTTAAACCAAGAAATTAGTCTATTTTAACGTGTGGTATGACCTGAAGTAACATGTAATTTCCTGAATTTCTCTTTAAATTAATTAATTACGTTATATTAAC
>NW_013756820.1:0-1006 GCF_000517525.1 Limulus polyphemus | reverse complement strand
CTTAAGAAAAACACACACACACACACTTCTGGTGAGTTATTCGAGATGGAATGAACAGATCTAAAATTATAAGGCTGGTGCGTAAGTTAACCTTAGTACACTCCCTGCTTAAGTTTTACAATCATTTGAGTATAAAGTTATGAACAACTGACGATTTTAAAACCCGACCTTTGTGACTCATATTAATAGTAAAATATCATAATTTCGATTACGGTTGTTTCAATTATACAGATTTACCTGTTAACAAAACGTTCAGATTGTTTATATACTGTTTACAAAGTAAATGCATTATGACGAATCGCATCTAAAATATTTTGTGATAAAAAAAACTGACGTTTACCTTTGAAGCTTAAATAATTATTGATTTTCTTAGTTGCTAAGAGATACATACATGTCTGCCGCTGTCTAACCTCGCGTCTTAAAATAATGTTTCTTTGTGAAGTTAGAGTCTCTAATGATTTTGTTTGTGTGGAGTGAAGCACAAAGTTACACAAAGTGCTAATTTGTGCTCTGCCCACTACGGGTATCGAAACCCGGTTTCGAGCGTTGTGAGTTCGCAGACATATCGCTGTGCCACTGGGGAGCCGCTAGGTTTTCAATCTCTAAAGAAAGCAGACTTATAATACTCGGAAAACAACTATACCAAAGGACTAATATGTTTCGACCGGAAAGATCTGTGACAATTTAAAGTGATGGTAAGTTAATATCAGGGTAAAACAAGAATATCTCATGCAAATCTAAAATATTTTAGAAGAAAAACACATTTATTTTACAAGTTGTTGATTACGTTGTTGTATAAGTTATTAATACCAAAACCATAGACACATTAGATTTTTTAAATAACATATAATAAAGGGGTTTAAGAAACATTATAGAAAACTGTAAAACTTGTATACATATATATTGTTTTATTTTAACGCAAAGCTATCCAATAGGTTACATGCACCGAGGGGAAATCAAACCCCTGAATTTAGTATTGTAAGTCTATAAACTTACTGCAATGAGA
>NW_013756819.1:0-1006 GCF_000517525.1 Limulus polyphemus | reverse complement strand
TGCTGATGTTACTCCACTATCAGAATATCTCATGATGTTACTCCAATATCAGAATATCTTATGATGTTACTCCACTATCAGGATATCTGGTGATGTTACTCCAATGTCAGGATATCTGGTGATGTTATTCCACTATCAGGATATCTGGTGATGTTACTCCAATATCAGGATATCTGATGATGTTACTCCAATATCATGATAGCTGATGATGTTACTCCAATATCAGGGTATTTGGTGATGTCACTCCAATGTCAAGATATCTGGTGGTGTTCTTTTAATTTTATTGCGTTAAATTCCTGTACAATGTGGCAACATCATGAAAAAAAGCTTAGAAAATATTGTTCTGTCTTTTTCGTTTGTTGTGCATTCAGTGCCGTTAATGTAATTTAAAAAGACTTATTCCAACTTCAAATGTGTAACTGTTTTTATATCTACATGTTGAACCGAATTAGGTTATTTAATACTTTAGAAGGAATGAATGATTCACTGAGCTAATTACCATAAAACCTCGGGCTAATCTAGTCTTGATGAAAAAATAGTATTCGAAAGTCCTGTTTTTTTAAATAAAATAACAACAACTATTTATGAAGATTTAAATAAGAATTGTTACTATTGATTGGATTATTAAATAAGAATTGTTACCGTTGATTGGATTATTAAATAAGAACTGTTACTATTGAATGGATTATTAAATAAGAACTGTTACTATTTATTGGATTATTAAATAAGAATTGTTACTATTGATTGGATTATTAAATAAGAATTGTTACCCTTGATTGGATTATTAAATAAGAATTGTTACCGTTGATTGGATTATTAAATAAGAATTGTTACTATTTATTGGATTATTAAATATGAATTGTTACTATTGATTGGATTATTAAATAAGAATTGTTACTATTGATTGGATTATTAAATAAGAATTGTTACCATTGATTGGATTATGAGATAAGAATTGTTACTATTGATTGGATTATTAAATAAGAATTGTTACTATTGATTGGAT
>NW_013756818.1:0-1004 GCF_000517525.1 Limulus polyphemus | reverse complement strand
TACCTGCCACTCTTCAAGGACTGACAAAAATAGTAGCAAGTGGCTCATATATTTACAATCTTTAACCTCCTTCGAAACCCTTGGGGAAATATTATCTGGCCCAGAAGCCTTATCGTTCTTTAAACTTCCCAATTGTTTCTTAACCAGATCAGAATTAATGCAGTCATGCTGTTTGATCTTGTTTCCATTTATCAACTGTTCAAGATGTGGAATACTGCTTAAATATTCATTAGTAAAAACCGAAGAAAAAAAGCTAAATTTAATAATCCAGCCGTCTCATCATCATAAGTTATCATCCTTTTATCATCCCTCAAGCTCCTACTCCATCCTAACATTTTGTTTACCCTTAATGTATTTAAAGAAATCCTTACTGTTAATTTTACATTTTCCGCCAACCTTTTCTCATACGACCTTTTTAATGACTTAATTTCTTGTTATACTAACTGTCTTGAGCTTCTATAATCTTTTAAATCTCCTGTCAAACCCTCATACAAATCAAATTAAATTTCTTAAACTTACGATGCTTTAATTTTATCTCTTATACTTTTTGTAAGCCAACCTGATTTATTACTTGCACCTACCATTTTCTTTCTATAAGGAATATGTTTATCTTGAATAAGTTTAAAAGTTTATCTTTAAAAATCAGTGTCTCCAAATAATTCAGCTGCCCAATTCACAATAGATTATTCTTGTTGCATCTCTTCAAAATTTGCTTTTTCAAAATTTTTAACCAAAATATCATTATTCCTTATTTCCACATGCAGCAAAACATCAAATCTAATAGAGCAATGATCACTTACATCCAGATGTTCCCCAATTTCCTCCTTCTCAACCATTTCTATATTAAAAGTTAACAATAAATCTAAAATAGCTTTGTTTTTAGTAGTTCCTCGACTAATTGGTAAAGAAAGCCATTTTCAAGTTTCCTAAAACCTTTCTCTCCCATGATTTGATTCTAGCATTTCCCAATCTAAAAGCCTGAAATTAAAATCACTCATAATTAT
>NW_013756817.1:0-1173 GCF_000517525.1 Limulus polyphemus | reverse complement strand
CCAACCATCCACAGTTAATATATCAAAAAAGTATTTGATTTTTAACAACACACTAGAGAAATGTACTGGTAATTAAATGAACATACCAAAACATGAAACTATGTCTCACCTGTAACAGCAGTTGAACAACTGATGTATGCCCAAAATAAGAAGCAAGATGAAATGCCCGACCATCCTCGGTTACTTTTCTGTGTCCCTACATGAAAAGTATCCATTTAAAATGTTAAAAAATTACAAATAGTATTAAAAAAAACAGATTTAGATAATGATTTTAAAATAATTCTGATTTATGTTCATTTCTTACTTGACTTTCTTTTACTTTTAACTCATTTGTATTGTTATCTTGAAACTTTCTTTTGTTAGGGGCTCATCACACTACTTCTTGGTTAACACTACAGAAATTAATTTTAGATTAAACCAGTTCTCTAGTGTTAAAAAAACAAGCCTTGAAACAACATGTGGGGCCCTGAATGAAAGAAAGTTTCGAGATAAAGATGTAAATGAGGCAAGGATAAAAGAATTTTGATTATTAAACAGACATACACCAAAACAGAAAGAAACTAGTAGCACCACGAAATTACTTTTACTGGTTTAACTCATTCAATCAAAGAGTTTGGTTAAAACTAATTACTTCTTCACAGGCATGATGGACTATTAAGAGAGATCAGTTTTATAGTCTTGCATGTTTATTATGTTCCTGAATTCGGATTTTTGTTTGTCTTTTTGTTTCCCTAATGTATTGAAATCAATGATCACAAGGCAGGCTTTGAGTATTTACATATCCTTTGTATGTTTTCAAAGAGACATTTCGAATAGAAATTTTTTCCTGCTTATATCTCATGTTTATCTTCTTTATCAGGTTTTCAGGTTGCCAAAGGAGGTCATTGTGATCTGTTTTCCTCATCTTCTAAACATGTTGTATAATATAATCTTGTTTATTCTGTTGGGGTGGTTTGAACTATAATCAAAGTATTTACCAGTATTATCACTATCTCAATAACCAGATGCTGATAAATACCTTGCACTACAAGTCAAGTTTATTTGTTTCAGAATTTTCACACAAAGCTGCACAAGGGCTATCTGTGCATACCCACAATCCCAAGTTCACAGCAATTTTTTGTGTTAACAGGAAGTGAGTCATAAACCCTTGGATCCACTAGTCCACACCCAACC
>NW_013756816.1:0-1002 GCF_000517525.1 Limulus polyphemus | reverse complement strand
AAAACACAGAGAATACTATCAATTATCTTGGTTATGCACAAGTATATAGGAAGAATACACTATCTTACCAATCACATGACATCACGGTTCATCTAGTTCACAAGTATATAAATTATTAGATTTGACTAAATACACAACTGTACTAAACAGGATTAAAATTTTGCTTACATAATGGAATCTTTAAAAACCTGCTTGAATAAAGAGCTACAGAAATTCCCAACATGTGAAACTAAAAAAATCTTTAAAATATAAAATTAATCTTGTTCAGTTTGTGTATTGTTATTATTATAAGGAGCATTACATGATCCAACTTACCTTTACTGATATATTTTTCACATTTAAAAATCATACTTTGAATTATAAGGGGAAAAAAAAGTAATATCTGCAGTATGAATTAAACAATACCTCAATAAAATGCATTAAGAGTAAAACACATAAAAATAAAACTTCAAACTCAGTACTTGATAAAAGCCTCTACACAATAAGTACAGTTTTCTACTTACTAGTAACTTTTGTATACGTTCTGTAGCATCAAGCTTTTCTCTCTCCAGATCTGCTAGCCTCATTCCCATCTCCTGGACTTGGGCTTCAAATTGCTTCTTCTTGCGATCAGCTTCTTGTCGAGCTGCAGCAACAGTTTTGAGTTCATTAGCCAACTCATTGTTCTCTGACTGTAAGTTGGCAGTTGTTTTTTCTATGGAGGATTTGGACTAGAAAAATATAAAATAACAGCAAAAATAGTTTAAACTATTTAGTTTTGGAAAGTTTTAAAATTATATTCAGATTAATATGTTTTAGGATCTCAGAATAGTTTTATGCTTTTTGACAAGATACTTAAACCTAAACATCACTACACAGTTTAGTTTAAAAATGTTATTCCATAACAAACAACTCAAGAACTGAAAAAACAAAACTTGCATCAGGGTTAAGGGTACTGATTTATAGCTACTTAAAAATTATTTTTGTCCAAAAGCTTTTTGCTACAAACACTACTAGTGAATA
>NW_013756815.1:0-3028 GCF_000517525.1 Limulus polyphemus | reverse complement strand
TTAAAATCCTTTTCTTAGTTTAACACACTTCACACTATAATTAAGACAGACAGTTTAGTTAATGTAACAATGTCATTATACTAAGAACAATTAAAATCCTTTTCTTAGTTTAACACTCTTCACACTACAATTAAGACAGACATTTTAGTTAACTTAACAATCCTATTATACTAGCAATAATATTTATTTTAATTTGTTTAACAATTTTATTATACTAACATTAATATTGTCGTTTTACTGGATTTTGCGATCGTATTATCCTAACAATAATACTCATTTTAATTACTTTTACAACCTCATAATATTGACAATAATACAGATATATTTTACAGTCTACTAAATTGATTGAAGACATTCAAAAAAGGTTTGAATTAATTAGGTTTAATGATCTGAATAATTCCCAAAAATACATTATCAACTACTGGTTTGCATGTTTATACGTAGTTACTAGGTTTCATGTTAACAGATGTGGAAGAGTAGATATTAATGTTGGTAACACGAAATATACATTATATCTTTAAATATAAATTTATTTTATCGAGAATAACGTGCTTACTGGTTATCTTGGAGGTATATATACTTCAGACGAGTCCCGTAAGGCCAGAAAGCGTCCTCTGTTATCCGAGAAATATTATTTCCACGGAGATCCATCTGACGAAGGAGAGAGAGGTTCTGGAAAGCAATAACTGGGATGATGTCCAGATTATTTCTCCCTAGTTTCAACCATTCAAGTGTATCTACAAAATGACGTAAGAACTTCGATGAAAATGGTGACATTCATAGCGTTGACAAATAAGTAGGCCTAAAAAGTATTGGTGAATGCATTACCTTCTCCTCCTGATCAAATTCTAGAACTTTCGGAAACTACGAGGAAAGTTCTTTAATGTAATGAGAAAAGTGTTAATGTTGGAGCTACATGTTAACATGAAATTATAAACATCACTGGCTGTGTATTTTACTTGTTAGGTCTTAGTAAAGGAACAAAGGTGTTAAAATGTACAAAGGTGTTAAAATACCAAAAGGTTTTAAAATACCAAAGGTGTTAAAAATGTACAAAATGTAGTTAAAATGTACAAAGATGTTAAAATGTACAAATGTGTTAAAATGTACAAAAGGTGTTGAAAATGTACAAAATGTGTTGAAAATGTACAAAATGTGTTAAAAATACCAAAGGTTTTAAAAATACCAAAGGTGTTAAAAATACCAAAAGGTTTTTAAAAATACCAAAGGTGTTAAAAATGTACAAAAAACAACTTTAAACATAGAACTAAAAATTATTTTACCAAGAAGAAGATAGGGGTCCACTTTGTCTTCTTAGATATTTAAAATAATACTCTCAACAAAGATAACCCATTGATACTGTTCGTCGTTGATTGGTTTCCACAAAAAACTTACTCCTCATTGATTGGTTTCATAGAAATTTACTGGTCATTGATTGGTTTCCACAAAAAACTTACTCATCATTGATTGGTTTTCACAAATAACTTACTTCTCATTGATTGGTTTCATAGAAACTTACTGGTCGTTGATTGGTTTCCACAAAAAAAACTTACTCATCATTGATTGGTTTCCACAAATAACTTACTCTCCATTGATTGGTTTCATAGAAATTTATTTGTCATGAATTGGTTTCCAAAGACAATCATTATTGGTGGATTTTGACAAAATATTTGCTAATTATTGGTTTACTTTCACAGAAAACTTACTCATCTTTGAATTAAAATGATTATTAGTAGTTTATTAGGTTTCCGTAAGGGGAGCTAGTAACACATGTTAGAGACTCAGCTGAACATATGTTATGAATTTTTTGTAAATAAGGCAAAGTTATTAAGGCTACCTGCTGCCGTTCCTAACTTTGAATTACTGGCCATAGGGAAGGTAGCCAGTCGGCAGCTCCCACAATCTACGCTAAGTGATTGACTGTCACTCTTAAAACGCACCCTCATCTTAAATTGCGGAGAATATATTTTGGTATCGCACCGATTCGAACCCGAATACACCTCACATTAGAGATCCAGTTTAACAAACGTGGTGGCTGCAGAAATACATTTGATCGCTCTAACACACACACACACACACACATAAGTTCTTTTATCTCTACGTACAGGAAATAAAGTTTTGTTCTCGATTTTTACCGATGTCTTTTAAGAGAAACAAATCTGAAATATGAAAATAATAATATCTAAAAATATTAAATGAACCAAAATTACAAGGATTCTGGACTGAACTCAATACCACGTGACCCGTTTCTCCACACGAACCACTGAGATCTAACTGGTAATGTGTAACTACAGGAAACATATGTGTGTTATGTATAAACGTAGGTTGTGATCTTTATTTATGTTGTTCACAAAACCTAAAAATACAGGACTCGAACCGAAACGATGCACAGTTTTTAATAAACTAATGTGCTGTTTTCTTACAGTATGGTAAAAACACGTAGTTCTTAATAAACTAGTGTACTGTTTTCTGACGGATGGTAACTGTTTTTGTTTATACATCCATGTGTGTTAAGAGTATAAACAGAAACTTAAAACCGTGATGAGTGATTGTATCGAAGATAAACCTGATAAGATCTTCATGTAAACAGAAGCTTAAAACCGTGATAAGTGCTTGTATCGAAGATAAACCTGATGAAGGTCATCGCGTAAACAGAAACTTAAAACCGTGATTGTATCGAAGATAAACCTGATGAAGGTCATCGTGTAAACAGAAACTTAAAACCGTGATTGTATCGAAGATAAACCTGATGAAGGTCATCGTGTAAACAGAAACTTAAAACCGTGATTGTATCGAAGATAAACCTGATGAAGGTCATCGTGTAAACATAAACTTAAAACCGTGATGAGTGCTTGTATCGAAAATAAACCTGATGAAGGTCATCGTGTAAACAGAAACTTAAAACCGTGATGAGTGCTTGTATCGAAGATAAACCTGATGAAGGTCATCGTGTAAACAGAAACTTAAAACCGTGATTGTATTGAAGATAAACCTGATGAAGGTCATCCTGTAAACATAAACTTAAAAC
>NW_013756814.1:0-1003 GCF_000517525.1 Limulus polyphemus | reverse complement strand
CATTGTAAATTAATGACAACAACAGTCCCGAAAGATGTAAGAGCTATTACAATGTCAATTAATGACAGAACAGTCCCGAGAGATGTAAGAGCAATTACAATATAAATTAAAGACAATAACAGTCCCGACAGATGTAAGAGCTATAACAAAATAAATTAAATACAAAAACAGTCCCGATAGATGTAACAGCTATTACAATATAAATTAAAGACAAGAACAGTCCCGAGAAATATATGAGCTATAACAATATAAATTAAATACAAGAACAGTCCCCAGAGATGTAAGAGCTTTTACAATATAAATTAAAGACTACAACAGTGTCCAGAGAGATGTAAGAGCTATTACAATATAAATTAAAGACAAGAACAGTCCCGAGAGATGTAAATTCTACAACAATATAAATGAAATACAAAAAATGTCCCGATAGACGTAAGAGCTATTACAATTTAAATTAAAGACAATAACAGTACCGAGAGATGTAAGAGCTATAACAATATAAATTAAATACAAAAACCGTACCGAGAGATAGAACAGCTATTACAATATGAATTAAAGACAAGAACAGTTTCCAGAGAGATTTAAGAGCTATTACAATATAAATTTAAACGATAAAAGTCTCGAGAGATATAAGAGCTATAACAATATAAATTAAATACAAGAACAATCTCGAGAGATGTCAGAGCTATTACAATGTAAATTAATGACTAGAACAGTCCCGAAAGATGTCAGAGCTATTACAATGTAAATTAACGACAGAACAGACCCGAGAGATGTAAGAGCTATTATAATATAAATTAAAGACAATAACAGTCCCGAGAGATGTAAGAGATATAACAATATAAATTAAATACAAAAACAGTCCCGATAGATATAAGAGCTATCACAATGTAAATTAAAGACAATAACAGTCCCGAGAAATGTATGAGCTATAACAATATAAATTAAATACAAGAACAGTCCCGAAAGATGTAAGAGCTATTACAATAGCAATTCAAGAAAATAA
>NW_013756813.1:0-1625 GCF_000517525.1 Limulus polyphemus | reverse complement strand
TATTTTAATAGTGACTCTGTTGTACCTGTTTGCTGCTATGATTATCAGAGTACATTTTAACAGTGACTCCATGGTACCTGTCTTCTGCTATGATTATCAGAGTACATTTCTAACAGTGACTCCATGGTACCTGTCTGCTGCTATGATTATCAGAGTACATTTTAACAGTGACTCTGTTGTACCTGTCTGCTGCTATGATTATCAGAGTACATTTTAACAGGTCTGATCATTACATATGTTAGGAGTCACTGTAAAATCTATGCTGATAATCAAAGCAGTGGATAGCTACCACCACAAAGTCACTGTTAGAATGTACTCTGATAATCATAGCAGCCAACAGGTATCACAGAGTCGCTGTTAAAATGTACTCTGATAATCATAGCAAAAGACAGGTTCCATGGAGTCATTGTTAGAATATACTCTGATAATCATAGCAGCAGACAGGTACCATGGAGTCACTGTTAAAATGTACTCTGATAATCATAGCAGCAGACAGGTACAACAGAGTCACTGTTAGAATGTACTCTGATAATCATAGCAGCAAACAGGTACCATAGAGTCACTGTTAAAATGTACTCTAATAATTATAGCAGCAGACAGGTACAGCAGAGTCACGGTTGTTTTAACAGTGACTCAAAAACCTTTAGTTATCAGATTTAACAGTTACTTCTGAAACTTATAATTATCAAAGATTTTAACAGTGTAATTTGACATCTGTTATTATCAGAATAAAAGATTAACATAGTATTGTGATAGGTAATCTTAGTTCTGATCACACTTTATAATGACGACTCACACCATTGGTATTTATACTTTTTAGTAATGACTCCTGATATCTTTATTTATCAGATTATAACATTGAAAAGAATTTGTAAATTAGAGCAAGTGATTAGCACTGATACTGTGATTCCTGACATCTTTATTTATCGGGATATATTTTTAACTCTGATTTTACCATGCATGATTAAAGGTATTTAACAGTGTAATAATATTTATTTTTGTTTTTTAGTGCAAAGCTATACAGTGGGTATCTGCACTGTGTCCACCACAAGGAATCAAACTCCAGATTTCTGCATTTTAAGTCCATAACCTTACCGCTGACCCACCAGAGGACAGCCTTTATATATTTTCTCTAAATTGTTGGTATAATGGAATATGTAACAAAACTTTACAATACAGGCCAGCTTTTATAATACAAAGTCCTAGGCTAGATAAATCATTCTGTTTAAACTAAATAGTAGATGCACACAAACTGAAAGTATCTTGTTTATATTGAATAAAGTAATGAGTAACCATAAAACGTGTCTGATTAACGGTATCAAGATAGCTCAAAAACAATAACTTTGGTTGCTTGATTGTTGTTAAGTACAAAGGTACCAAATGGGTTATCTGCATTCTGCCCACCATGGGTATCAAAAACCCAATTTTTAGCATCACACATACTGCCGAGCTACTGGGGCAACAATAATAAACATTGTATAGATTCTCTAGGAGCTACTGGGATAACAATAATCAACATTGTATGGATTCTCTAGGAGCTACTGGAAAAACAATAATAAACATTGTATAGATTCTCTAGGAGCTACTGGGACAACAATAATAAACATTGTATAGATTCTCTAGGA
>NW_013756812.1:0-1005 GCF_000517525.1 Limulus polyphemus | reverse complement strand
ATAAACAAACAGCAACACAATTCAGTTGTTTTAAAATAATATATTAAACAAATCAAACATATATATACAAATGTTCATTACACTTTTGGTTACCACAGTTGTATTCAGAGCTTTAAATAGTTGTCTCGTTCAGTAACTTTAGAACACAATTGAAAAGACAAATTATTCTTCTCTACTCTGTTATTACAATACAGTCTGTGATAATTTCACTTTAAAAATCGCCAGTATACACTCTTTATTGTTAAACTCATGATTGCACAATCTAGAATCAAATAATGATTTTCTGATGCATATTTATACCTGACAAAAATCTAGAACATATTATATATATTTTGATGTAATAATACTCAATTAAACCAACAAGAAACTCAAAATGTACTAGCAACATGATGCAATAATCTCAGTTCATAACAATTGATCTGCATAATGTATGATTCGTAAACAGTTATGTAAACAAATTTACCATAAAATATCACTTCTAAAAATATGTAAATATAACACCCACAATATATAAACTATCTAAATAATAATGCTTGCATTACACTTGAACTGAGACAGTCATGTAAATCTAACAATAAGTCCCTCTTCAAGAAAAATATTTACAATAATTTTTTATTCTTTACAAAGACTGTTCTTAGTTCATGCTCAAAGTCTACTCATACAATCTGCACAAACATTTGTAGTCTCCTTGATGGCCTCAATACAGAACCAGTAGTTCTGGATGTGCAACATCCACCTCACGATCCTTTCACTTTGCACCTCTAAATGTATGCAAGGGACTGATGGTCCATCTGGATGATGAACTCCTTCCTGTAGAGGTAGTTCTGGAATTTCCAGATAGCAAATATGATGGCCAGACACTCTTGTTCAATAACAGAGTAGTTCTTCTCAATATTCAACAGCTTTTCTTCATGTTCTTGCAGAAGTGCTGCTCCAATTCAATTATCTGATGCATTGGCCTGAACAATTAACAGTTTGTTGAAGTCTGGCATTCTGAGGATTGGC
>NW_013756811.1:0-1005 GCF_000517525.1 Limulus polyphemus | reverse complement strand
TAAAATATGTCAAAATCCATAAAAACAAATATAAAACATTAAATTTGCATAAAACAAAGTAAAAATGAAAAATGCTTATAGAAATCACAGACACGTATAGAATACCAATCATCAAATGGTGTAGCATTGGTGTCTAAATTAACCCTTTGCTTAGCTAATGTTTTTCTCTTTTTTCCTATGATAAATTATGTTTATAGCAGTGTCCAGA
This sequence comes from Limulus polyphemus, assembly GCF_000517525.1. Taxonomy (NCBI): domain Eukaryota; kingdom Metazoa; phylum Arthropoda; class Merostomata; order Xiphosura; family Limulidae; genus Limulus; species Limulus polyphemus. The sequence continues at coordinate 797 of NW_013756811.1, read as the reverse complement.
AGATTGTAAGTGAATTCTGTTTAAAAGATATGTTAACAATACTCGTGCACCCTTCAAACATGTATGTCATGTTCAGCAGTTTTTGATATATTTAAATGAGGGATATTAAAACATTACTTTTGAGGAAGGAAATATTCTGTATATTTTTATATCTTAAAATTTTATGTCACAGCACAGTTACTGGTTTCATAGTATTATAAACCAACTTCTTCATGTTTATGTTTTAATTACAGAAGATTCACACAATCTGTTTGCAAGAATTTAATTTTTGTGCTAGTTCACAGAGCCTTTCAAAGAACAAGTACAAAAATGACATTCCATCTTGGCAGCACCAATGAGTATCTGAAGAACCACTTTCTTGAAAACTATTAGTAAGATATTACTGATATTAACAAGCTAGAATATAAAATAAGAGCCTCTTTTCAATTTGCTAGGGTATTGCTCATGCAATAAATCAAACACAGTGGTACCCCCACCCAACTTTTTACATTTTTGGAAATGCTCCCTTATTTACACTTACTTCTATATATATGACATAAATAACCAATCGGAAGCTCAAAATGTACCCCTAGTGGCTTTCTCAGCCATTTTAACGGACTTGGTGCCAATTCTTTCTTTTGAACCAATATTTCAACGAGATAGGGTGTGTCTAGAGTCTGCTCCAAATTTCATATTTAGTTTTTACCCAAATAAAGCTTAGCTACTAAGCTTGATAAATTATAGTTGAATTGTATGGTATTGATGTAGTAATTTATGAGTTTTTAGTTATTCAACTGTACATATAAAACCTAAAAAAA
>NW_013756810.1:0-1006 GCF_000517525.1 Limulus polyphemus | reverse complement strand
GCCTCCACGGCTGAAAGGGCGAGCATGTTTGGTGTGACAGGGATTCAAACCCGCGACCCTCAGATTGCGAGTCGAGTGCCTTAACCACCTGGCCATGCCTGGCCGACTGAAAATGAATATGTTGATAATGCATAAAACAATTATCAAACTTTGAATGTTAGACAGTCGGATAATTAACAAAACGCTACTCGCTGGCAAGTTTACATATTTTTCTGAAGTTTCTTTGCTTGATACTAACTTTATATTATGTTGTTTTTTTTATTCTGCGCAATAAGTAATCGATAAAAGTTGATGTTCTACAATATAACAAACTATAAACACTTACTTACTATACTAATGCAAAATACAAAACTAAATGAAATGTAAGCATAAAGTATTGTTACGTCTCCGTTTGTTAATTGATTTTTCCGTAACTTCGTTCCCACGAAACTTTGACGACACAAGTCTTTACTGGTTTATTCTTTCAGAATATAACTTTACGATACACTTAATTTCAATATTCGCGCTAAAACAAACACTATAACGAACGAACGTTAACTTCAACAATACCCTGTGACTGCAGTTCAATTACTCACTATCTACACACACATTACATTATTCTCGTTGTCACCCTCTTTTATATACCAGCCTACCCTGTATCTAGTAAATACTAGAGCAATCGCTAAAGTACAGGATAGTTCTAGAAAGTAGAGGGCGTGAGAATCACATGATCTCGATGACGCAACAGTATGAAAATAAATCCATTTTCCTATTTTAGCAATTATAAACGGCTTCAGAATTTAATTATCTGGCTAAATATAATCAAACGCGTGTAAATGTTTCAGGAATACCTGCCTGTGATTGGCGCATGCGTTCACACGGCGTTCACAGATATTATTATGGTTAACATTAACTATTAAGTTATTACTATTAGTATTAATATTATTCACAGCCGTTTCCATATGTCGTAGGCCTACAGTACAGGTAAGATCTGTGTAACTTAATAGCCTTTCACTAATAAATATAT
>NW_013756809.1:0-1006 GCF_000517525.1 Limulus polyphemus | reverse complement strand
CCAGTATGGAAGAAGATACGTCCCATAAAATTAAGAGACTTTGTTGAATTGTAATTTTGTGATTGTAATTCTGTACATTTAATTAAGTTGTTGTTAATTGTTATTGGTTTATTGTAAGTGGCTATTGTTCGGGACGAACAATACTAAGGAGGGGGCAGTGTTGCGTCAGCGAGGTCAGGTGACTAGTGTCACGCCACCTCTCGAACCTTCGGGAATAGTCGGGAGATTACTAGATATAGGGTAGTGTGGTATATATATAAGAGGGTGACAACGTGACGGAACAATGTGTGTGTAAGTAGTGAGTAATTGATCTGCAATGAGAAAGTATTATTGAAGTTGAGCACGTTCGTTGTTATAGCGTTTGTTTCAGCGCAATTGTTGAAATTAAGTGTATCGTAAAGTTATATTCGGAAAGAATAAACCAGTTTAATTAAGTAAGGACTTGTGTCGCTAAAGTTTCGTTGGAACGAATTTAAGGAAAATCAATTAACAAACGGAGACGTAACAATACTTCTTAGTGGTAAATTTTTTTTGTTTTATGTCTAGTAAAAACGAAACTGTATTTGAACCTAGTATAAAGAAGGGACTGTTAGTGTTATTTATCAGTAGTAGTATTACTCTTTTAATAATAGATGAGAAACAAATATTTCTACTGTTAATCTATCACTGGTGTAACGACAGTCTTTAATCATAAGATCAGCTGTGGTAAGGGAGCAGGGCTTCAACTATATCCACCTTGTTATTTATATGGAGTAACGGCTGATTAACATACCTAATAACTGTTGCAGAAATGCTTTCCATGGAAACCAGGCTTACTCATGGCCATTTGCCACAGTCACCATAATCTATCGATTTCTTTATTGGTCAATGTTAAACTATCCAGCTAAATTCTGAAGCTTGGTTTGTTAGTGTCGTGAGTGGAGTGGTTCAGGAAGGTTTTTCATTAACAGATTGCACAACAGTAGTGTTGATAAGTATAGGTCAATGGAATTCTCCTATTCCATAT
>NW_013756808.1:0-1005 GCF_000517525.1 Limulus polyphemus | reverse complement strand
ATGACTGGGATGTCCTACTCCCTCCACCGTTAATGGCCTATAGAACAGCAGAGCATGAAGCCACTGGATACACTCCAGCAAAGCTGATATTTGGTCGGGAACATTGGTTTCCAGTGAACCTGATAACAGGACACCCACCTTATGAAGAGTTGCCTGAGAATGTGCCAGAGTTCGTGAAAGTGTTATCTGAAAGGATGGATGATATTCACCATCAAGTGCGTTCAAACTTAAAAACGTCTGCTGATTCCATGAAGCTATGTCATGATAAGAAATCTACTGAAGTCAGCTTTGTACCAGGAGACAAGGCGTGGTTGTATAATCCCAGGAAATCCAAAGGGAAGTCTCCTAAGTTGTCTTCTCCATGGGAAGGCTCATTTGACATAAAGTTAAGCCAAAGCTGGTGCATGCCAACAGACTTTGGCATTATCATGGTCCAGGACATTTCAGTTGGAATGAAGTGAACAATGGAACAAATGACGCTGCTGAAGACGTGTCATGTGAAAAAGCCACTGTTGAAGAAGAAACTCTACCCGGTTTTGAGTAGGAAAACAGTGAAGCCGTTAATGAAGTTACCACCACTGATGTGACTGTCACCGATAATGGGACATTTCCCGATAGAGCAGATGAACCCCACGTGAAGCAGAAGCCAATGATATGGAGACCAGTGTGGAAGAAGATACGTCCTGTAAAATTAAGATATTTTGTTGTATTTTAATTTGGTGTTTGTAAATTCTGTACATTTAATTAAGTTATTGTTAATTATCTATTGGTTTAATGTAAGTGGCTATTGTTCGGGACGAACATTACTAAGGAAGGGGCAGTGTTACTACAGCAGAAGTCACGTGACGCTGCTGGCGCACTGGCACTGGTGGCGTGGGTGAGGAGTTTCTCGAATGATCGTGAATTTCCTAGTTTGTTCGGGACGCCCTCTTTTTTTAGTATATAAGCCCGGCAAATAAAGAATAAAGAGGCAGACAGATTGAAGAGATAGATAATTGAGTCAAG
>NW_013756807.1:0-1007 GCF_000517525.1 Limulus polyphemus | reverse complement strand
TTCCTGAATGCTCCATACGTTTACTAGATTTCGGTATTCTTTTATATATAAGACGGTCAAGACGTGGCGACAACAATGTGATGCTGTATAATTGAACTGCGGACACAGAGAGAGAATATTGTTGAGTCGAGCACGTGAGACGTTCGTTGTGAATTATAGCGTTTGTTATAACGCGACTGTGGAAATTAAGTGTATTGCAAAGTTGTATTCAGAAAGAATAAACCAGTTTTATTTAAGAAAGGACTTGTGTCGCTAAAGTCTCATCGGAAAGAATTTTCACGGAAAATTAACTAACGACTTCTTACGCGAAGAACAAGTTTACCCGCTGGGAACATAAAATATTATACTATTTCCGTTATTGGTGGCAGTGGACAGGAGGCTTTTTAATAAAAAAATCATTGATACACAAACACGTCTTTAAGTCGTGTATATAAGCACGTCATGCGAAATACACCGAAAGATAAGTTGTCGTTTGAATGGTAGACATTAAAAGAGGTGTAGAAATAAAGTAAAATAATATGATACTGCATATTGAGTCAAACATTATATACAGTTTTGAAATATAATTATGTTTAATGCACAATACTGAATATAAAAACCTAATAGACACAGATGTAGAATTTTAAAAAAATTAATAGGAGCGAGATTTCGACTCTGTTTGATTTAATGACGTCATTAGCCCGAAGACAGTTCCTCAATAGAGTCGAAAACTCTCCTATTAAAATATTTAATATCCCAAAGTGCTGTCTACTCTTTTTTTAAAATATGTAATATCATATATAGTGTTGTATTTTCGGTCTTTTATTCATAGAAGATAACAGTTTAAGGAAACGGGTATGCTTTATATTGTTACGTCTCTGGTCGTTAGTTAATTTCCCGTATAATTTCTTTCCGATGAAACTTTAGCGACACAAGTCCTTTTTTAAATAAAACTAGTTTATTCTTTTTCAATTCAACTTTACAATACACTTAATTTCCACAGTCACTTTAAACACACGCTATAATTC
>NW_013756806.1:0-1006 GCF_000517525.1 Limulus polyphemus | reverse complement strand
ATTTGGAAAGATTTGTTTGTTTGTTTGTAATTAAGCACAAAGCTACACAATGGGCTATCTGTGCTCTGCCCACCACGGGTATCGAAACCCGGATTCTAGCGTTGAAGTCCGCAGACATACCACTGTGCCACTGAGGAGGGGCTATTTAGAAGGAAAAATCAATATATATACAAATTAAATGTAAGATAGTTGCTCATAAATTCACACATCGAAAGTATATTTTAATCTAAGTGTTCTAAAATAAAGAGTAAAAACTGTTTTTACTCCATGACAAACAAAAAAGACTTAAAAGAATATCCTACATATTTTACCGAAATTGAGAGAAATAATAAAATATATAAAAGTTTAAAATGATAAGTATAATAATAACGTATCGAGAATGTGTATCAAATAATAAGGTAAAGTAATTCTTTTTATATATAATATGTGTGATTAAAACATGAAATTCGAGTTTGCAAAAACAATGTTTTACTTACTTTTGGGAAGCTTAAAGATACCTAATCATAAAATAAGTTTTAATTATATATGATTACTTTTAAGTTGCGTAAGGAGCTCAAAACCAACTTGGTTGTTAGAACACTCGACTCTCAATCTGGGGATCGCGGGATTAAATCCCATCACCGAAAATGCTCGCTTTTTCAGCCGTGAGGGAATTATATGCAATTGTCAATCCCACTATTCATTGGAAAAGAATAGCCTAAGAGTTGGCGGCGGATGGTGTTAACTAGCTTCCTACCCTCCGGTCTGTTACTTCAAGATTATGGACGGCTAGCGCAGATATCTCTCGAATAGCTTTGCGCGAAATTCAACAAAAACAAAGAAACAAAACCAAAACTTTCATGTAATTGATACATGCACTGTTCTCCTGATTTGAAAAGTCGAGAGACAACGAAACCTTTTTCTTTCTACTTTAAACTTTTCAAAACTACTGTTTACAGCTCACGCAACAGACACAATAATTACATCATCTGACTCACATCTAAGTTATTGTTTAACACCGAAGAAA
>NW_013756805.1:0-1007 GCF_000517525.1 Limulus polyphemus | reverse complement strand
TCCATCTCGTTGGCTTCTGCTTCGTGTGAGGTTCATCTGCTTCATCGGGAACTGTCCTATCGTTGGTAACAGTCACACCAGTGGTAGTAACTTCATCAAGGGCTACACTGTTTCCCTTCTGAAAACCGAGTAGTTTCTTCTTCAACAGTGGCTTTTTTCGGGTGACACGTCTTCAGTGGCATCTTTTGTTCTGTTGTTCACTTCGTCCCAACTGAAATGTCCTGGACCATGATAACACCAAAGCCTGTTGGCATGCGCCACCTTTGGCTTACCTCGCCGACCAAATTTTATTCGGAAAGTCACGTCTGAGAGAAGATCCACTATGTCATATGGGCCTTCCCATGGAGATGACAACTTAGGAGACTTCCCTTTGGTCTTCCTGAGATTATACAACCACACCTTGTCTACTGGTACAAAGCTGACTTCAGTAGATCTCTTATCATAACATAGCTTCATCGAATCAGCAGACGTTTTCAAGTTTGAACGCACTTGATGGTGAATATCATCCATCCTTTCCAATAACACTTTCACGAACTCTGACACATTTTCAGACAACTCTTCATTAGATGGGCATCCCGTTAACAGATCCACTGGCAACCAAAGTTCTCGACCAAACATTAACTTCGCTGGAGTGTATCCAGTGGCTTCATGCTCTGCTGTTCTATAGGCCATCAACTGGGGAGGGAGTAAGACATCCCAGTCATCTTGGCGGCCATTACAAAACATTACCAATTCCTGTCCCAGTGTCCAGTTGTACTTTTCTACCATCCCATCAGACTGTGGGAGAAGTGGCGTTGTTCTGGTCTTTCGTATGCCAAACAACTTGCAGCATTCATGGAACACAGCTGATTCAAAGTTAAGGCCTAGATCTGAGTGCAGTTCGTATGGAATACCAAATCTGAAGAAGAAATCACTAATAGCCAAAGCTACAGTTGTAGCTTCCTGATTTGGTATTGCATATGCCTCAGGCCACTTAGTGAAATAATCCATCACCACACAAATGTACC
>NW_013756804.1:0-1005 GCF_000517525.1 Limulus polyphemus | reverse complement strand
AGCACAAGAGTATCTGTAATAGTCATTTTGTATATAACAGAAAAAAAAAATTGTGTAAGAATCTAAATGTTTGATTGATCAAATTATTTTGAAACAGAAAATATTATACGGAGACCAAACATTACCATAGAAGGAAATAATTTACTCTCACGATACTACACACGTGTGGTATGCAAAAAAATTAAAATTCATAATAATATTTGATCAAAATTGAAAATTGAAGCAGATCACATAAGAAAGTTTAGTGTTTATTTCACAAAAATGTTATTACAAAAACAGACAGAAAAATGAAGTAATGATTATGTGGGGGGGAGGAAACAATTAAACATTCTGTGTTCAATCATTTTTGTCTTCTAAATGAAGAACTACTATGATGTTCAGCTGAATAGTAATGTGGCATTTTTATTTTATACATATACATGCAAATCTTTAGGAAAAAATCCATGATAGACAATATCAAATTTTACACAAACAAATTACATGAGCATACAGTCATAATACAGATCTATCCAGAAAATAAGTAACAATTTTCAACTGAGAGACAACAACTTTGCCAAACTCAACCACAGTGGACAAAGAAAAAAAAACATTTTATTTTCTATTAAAGGTGAAGTCTGCAATTGTTTTTTATTCGTTCCTATTGTATGACATGAGCTACCAGTCTCTCAATCTTAATACTTAGAGGAAATAATCTGGAGTTCGACGTGTCACGTGAGGTTCACCTCACCGTGGTGCAGGATCAAACTGGAGGCTGGAAAGAAAGATTATTATGAGTTATGTAAGAATATACATATTTTTCGGAGAAAACACAAATATCTCAAGTATGTGATTCAATTTAGAATCCGTTCAGAATTTTATATCATCATTACCATGTTTTAATTATCTGATTTTTAAATAATAGTAGAAACCAGTGTTCCCTCTAAGCTGTGCAGCCGCATAACAACCAATCAAGTGCTGCGCACTTCATTATTCCAGACGTGCACTTCCTCAGTAATGATAAGGAAT
>NW_013756803.1:0-1005 GCF_000517525.1 Limulus polyphemus | reverse complement strand
ATAAAGTATCAAACCCAAGTTCAGTTATAGGATCAGAAATTACTCTTCTTCTTTTGATGTATAACATTGACATAATATAAATAACATAAACACCAATAATAAAGTATCAAACCCAAGTTCAGTTATAGGATCAGAAATTACTCTTCTTCTTTTGATGTATAACATGGAAATGATAATATAAATAACATAAACACCAATAATAAAGTATCAAACCCAAGTTAAGTTATAGGATCAGAAATTACTCTTCTTCTTTTGATGTATAACATGGAAATGATAATATAAATAACATAAACACCAATAATAAAGTATCAAACCCAAGTTCAGTTATAGGATCAGAAATTACTCTTCTTCTTTTGATGTATAACATTGACATGATATAAATAACATAAACAGCAATAATAAAGTATCAATCCCATGTTAAGTTATATATCAGATTTTATTTGTAGTCGTTATTTTTCTAAAACGTATTGAACAGAAGACTTCTCTGAAACGTCATCACCTAAGCCTTCTCCATTGAAACCTTTTAAGTAAAGCTCAACTATCTTTGTAAGTCAATTGGTGCGTTTGATTCATCGTAAATACACTGTCTAAATCATCGATTAAAGAAAACACCATGTGATCTTCGGCCGTTGACTACCGACTATATCTACCAGACAGTGTAAACTATTCTTCGCTACATAAGCGTTATGAATATTAATAACTAAGACAACTAATGAACAGTTTTAGTCTCAATTAAGTTTTACTGTAAGTTCATGAATGCTGTTAGTGAATGCTTTTACACCGTGGTATTCCACTTTCATGTTTACCGCACAACATTTAATCCCCTTATGTACGCTCGGCATTCTCAGAAAGCATTTTCTCTTTCCTGTACGAAAGGTATAAATGTTTCTACTAAACCAACAACAGATAGTAAATATATATATATATGTTAGGTCGTCAAGATATTAATGTCGCGTTTTGGAACACTTTCATTACCCCCCCCCCAAAAAAACAACGTACATCACC
>NW_013756802.1:0-1940 GCF_000517525.1 Limulus polyphemus | reverse complement strand
TATCCATAGAGATACGCAGGATGGTAAGAGTTTGATTGCTGCTCATTTTGCTTATGCAATGACCCATGTTTTTAGATATGTGAACATGGGAAATAATGTTACATCTCCAACGCAGTTATTTACAGTGTTGGGTGCAATGGGGGGTTTAGGAAATGACTCGAAAACTGCTTGGTGTTAACAATTGAGCGTATACAACATTGGGACAATCTGGCAAGATGGTTTTTTTTTGGTGGTTTAAGTTTTTAGGGTATGAAGTTGTTTTTATCGTATATAGCCATGCGAGTATTTGCTAGTGAGATGAAAAAATATACTAAAGGTTTCTCAAGTGATACTGGTAACATATGAACCAGGAATGCATGTATTTGGTTGGAATAAGTGTTACATTATAAAACAGATACATATATAATGTGTTGTGAACTAGAGGATTGTGAATTAGAGTCAGTTTATGAGGCCAAAAGTTGTGGAATGTAAAGAAAATTTTACAACTGCTTTATGTCTCTATGCGTTTTACACTACAAACGATATGTCATCAGGATGATCCAGTGGTCCTTGCATGTATGACTTTCACAAATTGCCAGTGAGGAAAATTTCCTGTTGTAAACTGTGGAAATAGTATCGTCACTGATCACCGCAAGATTTGGAGTTTTTTCGTCATTCCCTCTTTTTTTTTTCATGTGAGACGTCGGCGCCGTATTTTTGCTGATGGAACTATTGTAACCTTGTATTAGAAGGAGTAATAATTTCCTGGGGTGGTGACATGATCTATTAATCACTTGCTTCACTTATCTCATCATCAGTGACATTATCATAAATCTCATTATCGGTATCATCCGTATCACTGACATCGGTAAATTCAAGGTCTTTGTCCTCCTTTTCTCTACACATTCCTTGCATATCAAGAACGAGCTCATCTCCATGGATGCATTGCCCATTAGCGATTTTTATGCTGTCAGCATCAATATTCTGAACTTCAGGTTCGATTTGATCTTGGAGCTCATCCTTTCGTTCGATTTCATCTTCATGTTGAACTTCCATTTCAGATCCATTTTCTGCAACATTTTGAGTTTCCACAACATCTGGTTGCAATTGAACCACTGCAACTGATGGGAAGCTGAAGTATTGTTTGACATGAGCCTTCCATCTTCATAAAAAAATTATATCGTTATGCCTAGGAAAAGATTTCTTGAAGAACTTGATACTTTTTCTGTAGCTGTGGCAAAAAAATCAATGCATTTTTCATAATATAACAGAAAAGCCATTACAGAAACCTGAGAGAATTTGGTACTTCAATCTTGATGAAGATATTCTGGGCATTTTCATTATTTCTTTTAAAAAATTCAAGCATGTTAGTTCACAAAAGAATAAATTAAAAACGAGTAATGAATGTATGACTTAGAACTGAAATACAAAAATATAATTAACTGAATGTGTATAATTTTTGGGCAAGCTGTAAATCATGATCTTGGATCTTGCAGAACATGATTTTAAGCAGCGTCACAAAACTTTTGTTTCCTAATGGCCACTTAATAAAGAGAGCTGTGATGTACCTATAAGATATTTATATTGTATTATAAAGATGTATTGTTAAATAAGTTAAGTTTTATACATACAACTACCTTAAACCTAAAATTTTGTTTTATATATATTTAAAACAATCCCAATACTTTATAGTTACAAAATGAATAGTGACATTGATCAAATTATGGAATAATTTCATATTTAGCTAAGTAATTTTTATATTGTAATCATTAATATACACGTATTGAAGATTGTTTAATGTTTTTAGATCTACAATCCAACTCGCCTATCTGGGATGAGGTGTATAAGAAAATATACTAAAGTGTAAATACAATTATCCTTTGAGACAATCATTATTGGCTGATTGAACAAATTCTATACAAATACAGGCAATATTTCAAATTACAATTAAACTTAATAAA
>NW_013756801.1:0-1007 GCF_000517525.1 Limulus polyphemus | reverse complement strand
GTTGACAATACAACGCAATTGTAAGCCGTAAAAAAGTGATAATTTAATATACTGTACATATAAATTATTCCTTAAATTATTGCGCCTTGTTTAAAACAAAATAATGTTAATAACACGACCACATTGAACAAAGTATTTACTCTATTTTTATCAAATTGTACTCATTTATTTGTTCATACAAAGTGCCATACAGGCATTTACATATTTTCACACTTAACACACTAAGATACGTAAAATAGGCATTATGACAATGAAATATTAAATACAGCTATGAAGGCTAGAGGTTAAGAATCAGTGTTTAAATATTTTCTAAACTGTAAAATAATACGTTTAGAAAAGGTATTTTATGCTTTTGCCTCTAAATAAACACAAAGTGTTTATTTATATATTTTTGTGCTTTATTACATGATATAAGTTATCTGACGATTACACACCTTTTGTTAGAATGAAGAGTTGTGTAGAATACTTAACTCTCGGCATCATGACGAGTTCATTCTAACTACACGTGGCAGTACACCACGTAGATTAGTTTGTTTGTAATTAAGCACAAAGCTACACAATGGGCTGTCTGTGCTCTGCCCACCACGGGTATCGAAACCCGGTTTCTAGCGTTGTAAGTCCGAAGACATACCGCTGTACCATTGGAGGGCGAGTGCACTACGAAAATGATGATGTAGTCGTAACGTATGTCACTAAAGAACCTTCCTGACTTCTGGAGTAACGAAGTTTTATAAACAATAAGTAGTTCTTGTTTGAAATTGTTAATTGCCATTTGATTTCCGACGTTTCAATATTCACTTGTAAAGCTTTCTCTGTGTATTGAAGTGAAGATCAACGCACTTCATAGAAATAAATATGAAATACTTCTACGACTATGGGAAAAGATAGTCTCGACTCTGATAACGAGGAATGTGTTAACCTGATGAATTAGTATCTTAAATCTGCTTTTCAGAACTTACAGGCGAATCACTGTTCATCCTAAGAATGTTGTATATCTTAATAGAGAT
>NW_013756800.1:0-1007 GCF_000517525.1 Limulus polyphemus | reverse complement strand
ATAAGCCTCCGGTACTAACTTGTAAGCTTTGAGAATAGCTGCTTTAACCTTATCATAATTCGTACAGTCTTCTAGAGAGAGAGAGCAGCATAAGCTTCGTGTTCTTTACCAGTTAAGACTATTTGTAATAGTAATGACTTTTTTTCGGTGGGCCATTTCATGGTTTGTGCAACCTTCTCAAAATGTTGGAAATATTTATCAACTTCATTTTCATTGAACGGTGGTACTTTAACATATCAATTAAGTTCAAAGTTGTCATTTTGCCTTGGTCTATCAGTGTTGAGTCTAATTTCCATTTCTTTCAGACTAATTTGTTTTTCGGCTTCAATGTGAGCTTTTTCGGCCCTGAAACGTATATTTCTCTTTCAGCTTAAATACAAGCTTGTTCTTTTTCGGCTTCGATTCGAGCTTGTTCTTTCTCTTTGTCGGCTTCGATACGAGCTCGATCTTTCTCAGCTTCAATACGAACTTGTTCTTTCTCAGCTTCGATACAAGCTTGTTCGAGCTCAAGTTGTTTGCGTTTTTGCTGGATCTATAAAATATCTTTATCACTCAACCCCGATTGGCTAGTAGGGACACTAGAGTATTCCTCTAATGCTTTCTCAGGCAACAAATCATCATCGACTAATATCTCTATAATACTCTTTTTAGTACATTTTTTCTCATTGATCTTTTAACTTCTAGTTTTAAAACGTTTTGTTATATTTTTCTAGTTGATTGATGGAAGGTGATTCAAGAAAATCTTGATAATCAGACATGATCAAATCTTGTTGGCACTGATAAATATAAATGCATTTGTGATTTAAATTTAAATTTAGATTGAATTTTGTCTCTGATTCAAATCTCGGACACGAGCCCCCAATTTATTACGTTACATATTAGAATTTCCAATAGCCTAAATTGAGTTATATAATACTTTAAATTTAGTAGTTAAAATGTACTTTGGACTTAGCAGTTAAGTAAAAGCCGATATATAGTCAGTTTATGATATTTACAACAAGATTGAT
>NW_013756799.1:0-1528 GCF_000517525.1 Limulus polyphemus | reverse complement strand
GACGAATGCATATAAGGGTTGGACTACTTACTACCGAGGAAGTTTGTAATTAATTTTATAAAATGACGTTTGGGAACAACAAAGGCCAAGTTCCGGTAACTGTTAAAAGAGAGGTTGAACTAATTAGGTGTCATCAAGCTGAAGTCAAAGTGACTGAAGGAGTTGATGATGGTGAAGTGGAACCAAGTATAGACATTAAAGCAGAACAGGAGAAAGACCAAGATTTGAACCAATTATTGATTTTCTACAAGCAAGTGTTTTGTGCCCTGCTTGGGAAAAAGTGTCTAGTCTAAGCCCTGTGACAAAGAACTATTGGGCACAATGGGACCAGTTGAATCTTGAAGGTGGTATTCTTGTCTGGAGATGGGAAACTACACATGGGAAAGTGACGACTTGGCAAACAGTTATACCGAGGAAGTTATGGGAAGTTGTGCTGCGTCAATCCCATGATAGGTTTAACAGGAGGACATCTCGGATATCCAGTAAAATCTCTGTCGTAGGTGACTCAATGTCTTCTTAACGGTATGAGGCAAGATGTGGAAGAATGGTGCAAGACCTGCAGTACATGTTGTGCTAAAAAGGGACCCAAGCATAAGGGATGTGCTCCAATGAAGTTATATCAAGTTGGCACACCAATGGAAAGAGTAACTGTTGACATTGCTGGTCCTTTGCCCCAAACTCGTGCTGGAAACAGGTACATTTGTGTGGTGATGGATTATTTTACCAAGTGGCCTGAGGCATATGCAATACCAAATCAGGAAGCTACAACTGTAGCTTCGGCTATTAGTGATTTCTTCTTCAGATTTGGTATGCCATACGAACTGCATTCATATCAAGGCCGTAACTTTGAATCAGCTGTGTTCCGTGAATGCTGCAAGTTGTTTGGCATACGAAAGACCAGAACAACGCCACTTCACCCACAGTCTGATGGGATGGTAGAAAAGTACAACTGGACACTGGGACAGGAATTGGCAAAGTTTTGTAATAGCCACCAAGATGACTGGGATATCTTACTCCCTCCACTGTTGATGGACTATAGGACAGCAGAGCATGAAACCACTGGATACACTCCAGCAAAGTCGATGTTTGGTCGGGAACTTCGGTTGCCAGTGGATCTGTTAACAGGACGCCCACCTTATGAAGAGTTGCCTGAAAATGTGTCAGAATTCGTGAAAGTGTTATCCGAAAGGATGGATAATATTCACCATCAAGTGCGTTCAAACTTGAAAACTTCTGCTGATTCGATGAGGTTATCTTATGATAAGAAATCTACTGAAGTCAGCTTTGAACCAGGAGACAAGGTGTGGTTCTATAATCCCAGGAAGACCAAAGGGAAGTCTCCTAAGTTGTCTTCTCCATGGGAAGACCCATATGGCATAGTGGATCGTCTCTTAGACGTGACTTTCCGAATAAAATGTGGTCGGCGAGGTAAGCCAAAGGTGGTGCATGCCAACAGGCTTTGGCGTTATCACGGTCCAGGACATTTCAGTTGGGACGAAGTGAATAACAGAACAAAAGATGCCATTGA
>NW_013756798.1:0-1007 GCF_000517525.1 Limulus polyphemus | reverse complement strand
CATACACGGTTATAAACCTATTCGAAAGATCGAGAACACTCAGCTAAAGGGAGGTGTACTAACTCTTGTCAAAAATCGCTTGCTCTTTACTGTCGTTACTTACTCAGAAAATATAGAAGCTGTTGGGATTCAGTGTCAGACTTCTATGGTAAGTGTCACGATATTTAATATTTATAACCCTAGTGTCGCCATTGATTCTGTTGAGTATCGAGAGTTTTTCTTCCTAATAGTATACTTTGTGGATATTTTAATGCTCACAACCCTTTATGGGGTGGAACAAAAACTGACTGTCGAGGTCAGATTCTCGGAGATCTAATTATGGAATCTGACAAAGTGGTATTAAATGAGGATTGTGGGACATGTCTTGTTCGGGGTAATCTCTCTCCTCTAGATCTCACTATTGTAGACAGTAAACTTGCTAGTCTTGCTACCTGGGATGTTCTAGATGATGACCTTGTAAGTGACCACCTCCCGGTCATTACATCTGTTAAGATCCCTCTTGAAGTTAGGAGTACAACAGCCTTCTGGAACTTTAACAAAGCAAACTGGCTCAACTTCCGTACGTTCCTTGATTCTTCCATTCAAACATAGATATGTCTTCTTCTGTCGAATCTGTACATTCTCGCTAATAACCACTATTTTGGAAGGAGCAGAGAAATTTATCCCACTATCAACCACAGACTGTGGAAAACATCAAACCCCTTATTGGAATATGGAATGTGAGAAAGCAGTTAAACAAAAACACAAGAGTAGGAAGAAAGCTCTTAAAACCCGTCTCTTAGACGATTATAAAGAATATAAAAAGCAGAAGGCCATTTGTCAACGTACGGTTCGAGAACTCCAACAACGATTCTGGCATAATTACTGCTCTAGTTTCAACCGTTCATCAAATTTAAGTAAAATATGGAAATTCGTAAAGCGTATGAATGATGGGGGTTCTATCTGTATTTCTACCCTTAAAACTCTTGGATCAACATATCTGACGGATGTTGAAAAGGCAAATGCGC
>NW_013756797.1:0-2136 GCF_000517525.1 Limulus polyphemus | reverse complement strand
GGGTAAATTTGTGTATTGGCTGAGGTAACTTCTCGACTTTTGTGATCAGCGTGAACATGTCTTTGGAATTGGCTTCTAGTTGTTGGTGCTTTTTGGCATGAGTGGCTTGAAAAGTGGCAACCGGTGTTTCTGAGATTGTCTTCATTGTTTTGCTAGTGTGTTGGATGCTCTGAAGGTTTGGCTGGAAAAACTGTAGAAGGTTGAAGGCATTATCTTGGTGTTTCTGCTCTAAAGTGGAAAAAGAAGTAGAAAACACCATGAAGTGAGAATATGTTCAGCATAAAATTTGAAAGCTGTTACAATCTTGAAGTTGCTGGTCGGTTTCAGTTGAGTACAAGGCCTGAGATAGTGGTTTGGCCAGGGTCATTGCTAACCTATGTGGAGCACTGCCTCTGCCTGATATTATAGGTCGCATGGGTATCCTTGGTTTGTATACCTTTGGCATCCCCTTTATGGTTGGAGTGCAAAGGTTCTCTTCTAAGAAATACATTAATCTGTTCCGACTCTCTGTCTTTCCTAGGACAGTGGTAGTCTAAAAGTGGGTGGAAGCGATTGCAAGCCTTGAAGGAATTCACAACTGAAGAACTTAACAGACCTTATTGTATCACTCTGGTGGTATCCCTGAGAGCAGCCTCTGTAGGTACCTTCGGGAACAGCAACTTAACGCAAAGCTCACCATCTTCTTGTTCTTGAATCATACTCTTTCTAGTCTTCTGACAAGAAGATGGTGAGCTTTGCGTTAAGTTGCTGTTCCCGAAGGTACCTACAGAGGCTGCTTTCAGGGATACCACCAGAGTGATACAAGAGATGAGAGATGATCTCCTTCTCACAAGGGAAGATTACAACAAACTCGTATAATGGGCTGGCCATGGGCTCACCATTAGATGCTGTCCTAGCTTCTCTGGTAATGGAGACATTGGAAGAAGAATATTACAGAGGCATCATAAGCAAACACTCGATTTGATTGAGAAACGTGGCCAAATGCCAAAAGGGGGAAACGTTATCGAGACAAGTGACCCCTGAGAATTCGCTAAATTACTCAAATCATGGAATAGCTCTGCCTTTCGTGGTGCCAACATAAACATTCACGTCTCTAGGAACCTACACTATAATTCGAAGTGGCCAACTTTATATCCAGCCTAAAGAAGTTCTTCAAGAACTCACCTCTCAAGGTATCACAGGAACGAAAGCCGAACGAATCAATTCTGACAGAACAAGTCACAATACCCCACTAGTAAGACTTCCACTCACCTCAGAGAAAGATACAGCCAAAAGTGTATCAAAAGTGGTATCACTCTATGGTACGTCCACCATCCAGTTGAAGCAGCAAAAGCCACGCAACCTCCTCTATTACAATGTTACAACTTCCAAAAGTTCAGGCATACATGAAAATCATGTACACTCTGTATCAGACTGCACGTGCTAACGACAGGAAGCCACGTGCGCCAACTGTGGAGGACCACACTCCTGGAGCTACAGAGGTTGACCTAAATATAAGCAGATTCTGAAGGTAACTCAAACCTCCAGAGGCACCACCAATGCAGCAAGTGTACCGCCAGTTATCCTTTACCAAGCTCCATCCTGGGAAGATCTTATGCTGAAAAAAACAGGTGGAATCTACAGTACAACGTCTCCCCCGACGACATCTCAGCATTCATCGCAGACCCCATAATCCGAATCATGAACGAGCCAACAAGACCTGACCTCAGGAATAAGTAAAATGCTTAGATTTATAAAAGTAAATAATCAAGGTGGGTTGAGTACAAAAAATACGAACTTTTTAACCTTAGTACCAAATTAAACCCAGACATCATTGTACTTAATGAAACTCCTACAAAATCGTCAAAACAAGTATAATCTTTCCAATTATAAAATAATTTCAATTTCCGAACAATCAGGCACACGGGGTATTATGCTATTACATAGAAGAGACTTTAAAATATGTCTCTCCAACATAAATATTAATAGCAACAACGAATAAATATTTTGTAACATACGCCCACCTAACCATGCAAAGATAGCGCTACTACCAGCATATGTGTCACCCAGTTTAGAACCCGATATCTCCTTATACCAAAATATCTTGCATAAGAATACTCAGATAATAATCTTCGGCGATCTTAATAATAAAAACAC
>NW_013756796.1:0-1006 GCF_000517525.1 Limulus polyphemus | reverse complement strand
GGGAACAACAAAGGCCAAGTTCCGGTAACTGTTAAAGAGAGGTTGAGCTGATGTCGGGCTGAAGTCAAGCCGACTGAAAGAGTTGATGATGGTGAAGTGGAACCAGGTATCGATATTAAAGCAGATCAGGGGAAAGATCAAGATTTGAAGCCAATGATTGATTTTCTAAAAACAAGTGTTTTGCGCCCTGCTTGGGAGAAGGTGTCTAGTCTAAGCCCAGTGACAAAGCACTATTGGGCACAATGGGACCAAATAAAGCTTGCAGATGGTATTCTTGTACGGAGATAGCAAACTACCGATGGGAAAGTGACGACTTGACAAACAGTTATACCGAGGAAGTTATGGAAAGTTGTGCTGCGTCAATCCCATGATAATTTAACAGGAGGACATCTCGGAATCAAGAAGACATTGAGTCACATACGACAAAGATATTACTGGATAGGTATGAGGCGAGATGTGGAAGAATGGTGCCGAACATGCAGTACATGTAGTGCTAAAAGGGGACCCAAGCATATGGGACACTCACCTTATGAAGAGTTGCCTGAGAATGTGTCAGAGTTTGTGAAAGTGTTATCGGAAAGGATGGATGATATTCACCATCAAGTGCGTTCAAACTTGAAAACGTCTGCTGATTCGATGAAGTTAATTTATGACAAGAGATCTACTGAAGTCAGCTTCGTGCCAGGAGACAAGGTATGGTTGTATAATCCCAGGAAGACCAAGGGAAGTCTCCTAAGTTGTCTTCTCCATGGGAAGGCCCATATGACATAGTGGATCGTCTCTCAGACGTGACTTTCCAGATAAAATGTGGTCAGCGAGGTAAGCCAAAAGTGGTGCATGCCAACAGGCTTTGGCGTTATCACGGTCCAGGACATTTCAGTTGGGACGAAGTGGACCACAGAACAAATGATGCTGCTGAAGACGTGACACCTGAAGAAGCCGCCATCGAAGAAGAAACTCAACCCAGTTTTGAGAAGGGAAACGGTGAAGGTCTTGGTGAAGTTAC
>NW_013756795.1:0-1351 GCF_000517525.1 Limulus polyphemus | reverse complement strand
ACTAGAATTTTTCGACTTTGATAACGGTCTTTTTTTACTCTTTCTTACACTAGATGTTTTCGACTTTTATAACGGCAAGTTTAGTCCTTCTTACACTAAAATTTTTCGACTTTGATAACGTTTTTTACTCCTTTTGCACTACATTTTGTCGACTTTGATAACCGGTCTTTTTAGTCCTTCTTACACTAGTTTTTTCGACTTTGATAACGGTCTTTTTAGTCCTTCTTACACTAGATTTTTTCGACTTTGATAACGGATAAAGTAAGAAGGAATAAAAAGAAAAGTCGAAAACATCTAATGTAAGAAGGAGTAAAAACAGACCGTTATCAAAGTCGAAAAAATATAACGGTGTTTTTAGACCTTCTTACACTAGATTTTTTCGACTTTGAAAAATTTGTTTTTAGTCCTTCTTATACTAGATTTTTCGACTTTGATAACTGTCTTTTTAATCCTTCTAACACTAGATTTGGTCGAATTTGATAGCAGTCTTTTTACTTCTTACACTAGATTTTGTCGATTTTGATAACGGTCTTTATAGTCCTTCTTACACTAGATTTATTCGACTTTTTTTACTCCTTCTTACACTATTTTTTGTCGACTTTATCAACGGCCTTTTTAGTCCTTCTTCCGCTAGATCTTGTTAACTTTGATAACGGTCTAATTATTACTTCTTACTTTAGATATTTTCGACTTTGAAAACGGTCTTTTTAGTCCTTATTACACTAGATTTTTTCAACTTTGATAACGGTCATTTTATTCCTTCTTACTTTATATTTCTTCGACTTTGATAACGGTCTTTTTTTACTCTTTCTTACACTAGATGTTTTCGACTTTTATAACGGTCTTTTTAGTCCTTCTTACACTAGATGTTTTCGACTTTTATAACGGCATTTTTAGTCCTTCTTACACTAGATTTTTTCGACTTTTTATTCCTTCATACTTTATATTTTTTCGACTTTGAGAACGGTCTTTTTTTACTCCTTCTTACACTAAATATTTTCGACTTTGATAACGACATTTTTAGTACTTCTAACGTTAGATTTTTTCGACTTTGATAACTGTCTTTTTAGTCCTTGTTACTCTAGTATTTGTTGACTTTGATAACGGTCTTTTTACTCCTTCTTACACTAGATTTTTTCGACTTTTATAACGGCATTTTTAGTCCTTCTTACACTAGAATTTTTCGACTTTGATAACGTTTTTTTAGTCGTTTTACACTACATTTTTTCGACTTTGATAACGGTCTTTTTAGTCCTTCTTACACTAGATTTTTTTGACTTTGATAACGGCCATTTTATTCCTTCTTACTTTATATTTTTTCGACTTTGATAACGGTCTTTTTTTACTCTTT
>NW_013756794.1:0-1005 GCF_000517525.1 Limulus polyphemus | reverse complement strand
ATTGATTAAAACGAAGTCCTTAGATTTATTTGTAACAATGAACTTAATCAAAAACTATATCATTATTGATTAAAACGAAGTCCTTAGGTTTATTTGTAACAATGAACTTAATCAAAAACTATATCATCATTGACTGAGACGAAGTCCTTAGATTTATTTGTAACAATGAACTTAATCAAAAACTATATCATCATTGATTAAAACGAAGTCCTTAGATTTATTCAGTTCCTAAAATATTCCCCGGTCAACAGCAGAATCTTCAAATCAATGGTTCTAAACTGTTCAGGTTCTGACGTTTTACAAACACCTATTAGAACAGGATTACATAGACTTTCTACAGGAGTTCATGTATTGTTTCATTCGTCACCAAAAAAATGATTAACTTCTATTTATTTATTTTTGAAAGAAATCACGTCTGAAGCCTATTTTAGTCGTTTCCACACAAACTTCAAATGCAACAAATCTTATGTTCATCAAGGATTTTTATTTTCGCAGTATCTCATATACAGTAAGAAAGATTTGTGTTCGTGTTTCGAACACTAAACTTACTACAAACCTCCTTTCTACACAGGACTTCCTGCACTAAAAGTTTGATTAGTCTTAGTTTTATTTGATTGGTCGACAGCACTTCTGCAGTTTATAAAATGGATTTTTTTCCGAACTGCGGTAGAATACAAACGGGATGTTTCCGAACTGCGGTAGAATACAAACGGGATTTTTCCGAACTGTGGTAGAATATAAAAGGATTTTTCCGAACTGTGGTAGAATATAAAAGGATTTTTCCGAACTGCGGTAGAATACAAACGGGATTTTTCCGAACTGCGGTAGAATATAAACGGGATTTTTCCGAACTGCGGTAGAATTAAACGGGATTTTTCCGAACTGCGGTAGAATATAAAAGGGATTTTTCCGAACTGCGGTAGAAATACGACACTAGATGTATTTTAAAAACATACCTTATCATCCCTTATGGCGTTCCCCCAAAAACGGGATAACTTTCCATTT
>NW_013756793.1:0-1007 GCF_000517525.1 Limulus polyphemus | reverse complement strand
CTAATAGGTCTGCCAGTCCATCTGGTGAAATATCACCGCATACGTGCCACAAATTGAAATACAGTTTCTCTTGAGTCGGGTTTAACTCCTCTGAACTTCTGATGAAAATCTTCTTCAGTAAGTTCATATCGTTTGAGTAAAGACACTTTTAATTTGTCATAATCCATGGCATCTTCTGACGTCATGCCTGCATATACTTGTAGGCCTTTTCCTGTGATTAGTGGGCTGAGACAGGCTGCCCAGTCGCCTTTGTCCCAGTTCTGACTTTGGGCAAATCTTTCATATCTATCCAGGAAATTATCCATGTCATCTTTATGTTCATCAAACAGCTTAAATCGGCTAACCCTGATTCCATTGTCATTCTTGGGTCCTTCTTTCTTCAGTTGGGTGGGTTTTGGTATCTCAATGTGTGCTCTTATTCTCTCTATTTCTAGTCTCTCTTCTCTCTTTCTTCTTTTTCAACTTGTGCTCTTATTCTTCCTCTCTCTCTCTATTGCTAGTATTTCCTTTCTCTCATTTTCTTCTGGCTCGGCATGGCTAAGTAGATAGGGTGCTTGACTCGAAATTTAAGGGTCGCGGATTTGAATCCTTGTCCCACCAAACATGCTTGCCCTTTCAACCGTGGGGGCGTTATAATATGACGGTCAATCGCACTATTCGTTGTCAAAAGAGTAGCCCAAGAGTCGGCGGTGGGTGGTGATCACTTGCTGCCCTCCCTCTAGTCTTTCACTGATAAATAAGGGATGTCTAGCGCAGATATCCCTAGTTTAGTGTTGCGCAGAATTCAAACATTAAATAATGCAGATAAAATTCTCACAGACAATCAGTTTTAATCTAACATATTAAACGTTAGGCCTATCACTTATACAGTAGCTGACTTCACGCTGAATTTTTCCTTGCCCATGTCTTTGCTCTTTTCTGCTAAAGTTCGTTCGCTCGTTTCACGCTATTTATATGGTTTTCATTTAATCGTCTGTCCACCTGCTAGAAACCCCCAAGAGCACAGT
>NW_013756792.1:0-1354 GCF_000517525.1 Limulus polyphemus | reverse complement strand
CGTTGATATAGCGTTGTTTTAGCGCGATTGTTGAAGTTGAGTGTATCGTAAAGTTATATTCGGAAAGAATAAACCAGTTTTATTAAGTAAGGACTTGTGTCGCTAAAGTTTCGTCGGAACGAAGTTACGGAAAATTAATTAACAAACGGAGACGTAACAGTAGAAAAACAAAAAATAAATAAAATGGATAGTAACAGGTGAAAAACAAAGAAATGAATTATTAGGGGAAATTTTTAAGAAATATAAATTTTTGTGTTTTCGCTCCAAATATAACAGGACCCCTTTAAAAATGTATTAAACTAATGCATAGATGATAGATCTATCATCTAACAAATTTTATAAATTATTGGGGGAAAATATTGTTGCGTCAGCGAGATCACGTGACTATTCTCACGCCCTCTGCTTTCTAGAACTATCCTGTACCTTGGCGAATGCTCTAGCATTTACTAGATATAGGATAGTCTGGTATATAAAAGAGGGTGACAACGTGACGGGAACAATGTGTGTGTAGACGGTGAGTAATTGATCTGCAATCAGAGAGTATTATTGAGCACGTTCGTTGTTATAGCGTTTGTTTTAGCGCGATTCTTGAAATTAAGTGTATCGTAAAGTTATATTCGGAGAGAATAAACCAGTTTTATTAAGTAAGGACTTGTGTCCCTAAAGTTTCGTCGGAACGAAGTTACGGAAAGTTAATTAACAAACGGAGACGTAACAAATTGGTGTCAGAAGTGGGATAAAAAGAATGGAAACGAGAAGCGTCAAATCAAACTACAGCATAGCAGACTTGATGGCAGCAATACAAGAACAGCAAGAGAAACAAGAAGAACGAGAAAAGAAACAAGAACGAGAAGAAAAAATTACAACAGTTGTTAGAGGAAAAAGAAAAGAAACAAGAAGAACGAGAAATTAAACAAGAAGAGAGATTACAGCAGTTGTTGGAGGAAAAAGAAAAGAAACAA
The DNA here is from genome assembly GCF_000517525.1 of Limulus polyphemus. Lineage (NCBI taxonomy): Eukaryota > Metazoa > Arthropoda > Merostomata > Xiphosura > Limulidae > Limulus > Limulus polyphemus. The sequence continues at coordinate 392 of NW_013756792.1, read as the reverse complement.
GAAGAACGAGAAAAGAAACAAGAAGAAAGATTACAGCAGTGGCAAGAAAACCTACAACAATGGCAGCTCGAACAGCAAAATAAACAAGAGAGATTACAGCAGATGTTGGAAGAGAAAGAAAAGAAACAAGAAGAGAGATTACAGCAGTTGTTGGAAGAGAAAGAAAATAAACAAGAAGAGAAATTACAGCAGTTGTTAGAGGAGAAAGAAAATAAACAAGAAGAACGAGAAAAGAAACAAGAAGAGAGGCTACAGCAGTGGCAACTGGAACAAGAAAGGAAACAAGAAGTACAAATGGAAAACCTTAGTAAATTTAAAAGCGAATTAGATACGTTAAAGGACGATCTATTGTCTTTTACACGAGGAGGATACATTGACCATCAACTTAATCA
>NW_013756791.1:0-1031 GCF_000517525.1 Limulus polyphemus | reverse complement strand
CGATATTTGCCAACTAGATTAATACACGTCGTCTTCGTTTTTAACACAAATACGTTTTGATATACACACAACAGTACAATATTCAATAACAATTATTACGAATAGTTATTACAAACAACGATTTATAAACAAAAGTTTCACAAACTTACAAACAATATAAAGTTTTCTTTCTAGTCTGGAACTTCCTTGATATCTAATAATGGTTGGAGACGGCTTGAATGGGTAATGAAGAGAAACTTTAATATAAGTTTAACATAACAGCAAATGTACAACGTTTCGACAGGGTTTTGTCATCATCAGGTACTTAAATCGTACGTAACAATACTGGTTAAGACGTTTACATACACACATATATTGTTGATTCTTGCTCTCGAGAATCTTCTACAACTTTGGAGAATAGGTGGGAGTTGCGTAATACATATCTAACACTACAAGCTATGTATGTTTTTAAATATAAACTCAATCTAAACAACGTTCATATTAAAATAAATACATATCCGCAAATTCGTTACACTATCCACTTGCGTGTGTGCAGGCCCGTGTGCATCTTTTTAATGAGGCAAGCTAGCGAAGAACCACATAGAAAATAACTGGTTTCTTATATTACAAATATAAATCACAGACACACAGACAATATACAGGTTATACTTTTATGCTAAAATGATTTCAGAATACATACACTAATAACCGTCTATCTGCGGGTTCGAATCCCCGTTTCACCAAACATGCTCGCCCTTTCAGTCGTGGGTTCGTTATAATGTGACGGTGAATCCCAAAATTCGTTGGCAAAAGAGTACTCCAAGAGTTGGCAATGGGTGGTGATGACTAGTTACCTTCCCTCTAGTGTTTCACTGCTAAATTAGGGACGGCTAGCGCTGATAGCTCTCGTGTAGCTTTGCGCGAAATTCAAAATAAACCCAACCAATTTCTATCAGGTTTTATATTTGTTTGAAGTTAAGCACAAAACTATACAATGAGCTATCTGTGCTCTGCCCTCCACGGGTGTCAAAGACATACCGCTGTGCTACCGG
>NW_013756790.1:0-1007 GCF_000517525.1 Limulus polyphemus | reverse complement strand
AGTTGATGATGGTGAAGTGGAACCAAATATAGACATCAAAGCAGAACAGGAGAAAGACCAAGATTTGAAGCCAGTGATTGATTTCTAAAAGCAAGTGTTTTGCGCCCTGCTTGGGAGATGGTGTCTAGTCTAAGCCCTGTGACAAAGAACTATTGGGCACAATGGGACCAGTTGAGGCTTGAAGATGGTATACTTGTCCGGAGATGGGAAACTACAGATGGGAAAGTGACGACCTGGCGAACGATTATACCGAGAAAGTTACGGGAAGTTGTGTTGCGTCAATCCCATGATACTGTAACAGGAGAACATCTCTGAGTTAAGAAAACATTGAGTCAACTACGACACAGATATTACTGGATAGGTATGAGACAAGATGTGGAAGAATGGTGCAGAACATGCAGTACATGTTGTGCTAAAAAGGGACCCAAGCATAAGGGACGCCCACCTTATGAAGAGTTGCCTGTGAATATGTCAGAGTTTGTGAAAGTTTTATCGGAAAGGATGGATGATTTTCACCATCAAGTGCGTTCAAACTTGAAAACGTCTGCTGTTTCGATGATGTTAACTTATGATGAGAGATCTACTGAAGTCAGCTTTGAACCAGGAGACAAGGTGTGGTTGTACAATCCCAGGAAGACCAAAGGGAAGTCTCCTAAGTTGTTTTCTTCAATGAAAGGCCCATATGACATAGTGTATCGTCTCTCAGACGTGACTTTCCGGGTAAAATGTGGTCGGCGAGGTAAGCCAAAAGTGGTGCATGCCAACAGGCTTTGACGTTATCATGGTCCAGGACATTTCAGTTGGGACGAAGTGGACAACAGAACAAATGACGCTTCCTGAAGACGTGCCACCTGAAGAAGCCACTGTTGAAGAAGAAACTCTACTCAGTTTGAGAAGCTACTCGGTGAATCTCTTGATGAAGTTACTACCACTGATGTGATAGAACATTTCCTGATGAAGCAGATGAACCCCATTTGAAGTCCAGTACGGAATAAGATATGTCCCGT
>NW_013756789.1:0-1219 GCF_000517525.1 Limulus polyphemus | reverse complement strand
CACCTGTTAAAATAATTTCCTAAACAAAGACTTGGAACACTATGTCACATGTTATAATAATTTTATAAACAAAGACTTGGAACAGAACGTGGTCTGGTATAATAATTTTATAAACAAAGTCTTGGAACACAACGTCACCTGGTATAATAATTTTATAAACAAAAACTTGGAACACAACGTCACCTGGTATAATAATTTTATAAACAAATACTTGGAACACAACGTCACCTGGTATAATAATTTTATAAACAAAGACTTGTAACACAACGTCAAGTGTTAGAATAATTTGATAAACAAACACTTGGATCACAACGTCACCTGGTATAATAATTTTTTAAACAAAAACTTGGAATACAACGTCACCTGCTATAATAATTTTATAAACAAAGACTTGGAACACAACGTCACCTGTTATAATAATTTTATAAACAAAGACTTGGAACACAAAATCACCTGTTATAATAATTTTATAAAGAAAGACTTAGAACACTACGATACCTGGTATAATAATTTTATAAAGAAAGACTTGGAACACAACATTACCTAGTATAATAATTTCATAAAGAAAGTCTTGGAATACAACATCACCTGTTATAATAATTTTATAAAGATATATTTGAACACAACGTCACCTGTTATAATATTTTATAAACAAATACTTGGAACACAATGTCAAGTGTTATAATAATTTGATAAACAAACACATGGAATACAATGTCACCTGGTATAATAATTTTATAAACAAAAACTTGGAACACAACGTCAGGTGTTATAGTAATATTATAAACAAACACCTGGAACACAATGTCACCTGGAATAATAATTTTTTAAACAAAGACTTGGAACACAAAGTCACCTGTTATAATAATTTTATAAGCAACGACTTTGAGCACAATATCACCTGTTAAAATAATTTTATAAAAAAGACTTGGAACACAACGTCACCTGTTATAATAATTTTATGAAAAGAGACTTGGAACACAGCGTCACGTGTTATAATAATTTTACAAACAAAGATATGGAACACAACGTCAAGTGTTATAATAATTTTATAAACAAACACTTGGAACACAATATCACCTGGTATAATAATTTTATAAAGTAAGACTTGGAACACAACATCACCTGGACTTGGAGCACAAAGTTACCTAGTATATTAAATTTATAAACAAAGACTTGGAACACAACGTTACCTGGTATAATAATTTTATAAACAAAT
>NW_013756788.1:0-1007 GCF_000517525.1 Limulus polyphemus | reverse complement strand
GTTCCCGAGTGATTTACCAGTTATAAAGGCACGGATAATAGTTAGACATGATTGATTAGTAGCTTTAAATCAGTCGGTATGTTATGCAAGATTGATTGGTAGCTTTAAATCAGTCAGGATGCTATGCAAAAAAACAGCTTCTTAAGTTTAGTGTTCTAGAAGTTTTGTGTACTTTATTTTTTTGATATTGTCAGGAGTTTATAATTTTTCCTAATAATATGAGTGTAATAAATTTTGTGTACAAAAACACTTATACAGTGTGTAAAACCTGTTTAAACTAATTAGTAATGTTTATTTGAAGTGAAGAAGTCCTGGTTCTTGTAAATACATAGATGTATTCACGATATATGGCAATGATACAATGCTTGTGGTATTCTCAAGTGAAATTGATTTTTGTGCGACTATTAGATAAGTCCACTTTGTAATTGGAGGATCGATCAGGAAAACTGTGAAGTATTCAAGTTCAACTAAATGACTGAGTATGAGCTCAGAAACTAAACACACTGGACACATGGTGTTAATTGAAACACAATATTTATTAGATGCAAAGCATACTTGCATAGACACCGGAAGATTTCCTTGTACAGGACTGGTAAATCAGGCAACAGCTTTCTTCTGTATTTTGTTGATTTATTCATTGTGTCTACCAAGTATAAATGATTGTAAAACCAACTCCTTATACTACTAGGAAACATTGGATTTAGCCACAATGACGCGTGTTATCACGTGATTGATCGTTCTTTTACAGCATAGTTAAGGCTGTAATCTCTAGACATAATCTACTCGACCATAGAAAGACATTGCTGTTGTTGGCCTATTTCTACACAATATGTAAAGTTGTAACAATATCTCGTGGGCAGAATAGATATTATCTGCTAGAGAAGAACAAAAGAACGAAAATAACAGCTTTCTTGACCACATGTTTATGTTAAAACTGCATAGGATCATACTATGTGAAAACATTTGAAAATTCCTATGTTAACACAAAAAAAGGTAGAAACGTAAAA
>NW_013756787.1:0-1009 GCF_000517525.1 Limulus polyphemus | reverse complement strand
CAGTTGTGCGGAGAACAGAAGAACTTGGAGAGAACATAGTGTTACAGATACGCGAGAAAGCTAGGAACTTATTGTGGTATTCTCTGGCGCTGGATGAGTGTTCATTCATGGTGTTAATTTGGACTTTCAGATCACAGAAGAGTTGGCATCCGTTTGCAGCATGCATGGAACAACAATGGAGAAGACATTTTCATGGAAGTGCAGAAAACTTTGCAAGGCTATAACCTTCAATGGAATCAGCTTCGATATTACAGTTGATGGAGGAAAAAACATGGCTCGAGTGAGGAAGGGTCTGGCGGGGCAAACACGAACTAAGTTGGAAGATCTTCAACTCCCAGGCGCTCTGTGGGAAAGACTCAGATATTTCTTGCGTACTAAAACCAGTCGTTTCTGCGGTGAACTTCATTCGGAGTCATGCACTTAATCACCGCCAGTTCCAGGCTTTTCTTGAAGAAATTTATTCTGTATTCTGTGACTTGCCTTATCACACCGCAATGAGGTGGCTCAGCTGCGGTAAAGTCCTGTTTCGTTTTTATAAGCTCCGAAGAGAAATAGATATTTTTCTCACCGAAAAGGATAGAGCTGATCCACTTCTGTCAAAGTTGTAATTTTTGGTTGACGTCACATCCCACATGAATGAATTGAACTTGAAAGTTCAGGGAAAGGATAACCTTATCTGTGATCTCTACAGAATAATCAAAGGATTTCGGAGAAAGCTATCATTGTTTGAAGCACAACTGGAAGGAGGAAACTTCTCTCATTTTCAGTGTTCCAAAGAGTTTCGCGCTGGAATCGCAGAAGATGTCAACCTCGAGTTTCCGAAAAAGATTATTAGTGACTTAAATAAGCATTTTTTTGGAGAGATTTTCAGATCTCGACAGAATTGAGAGTAGCATTCTTCTGTTCCAGTTGGAGCTCATTGGTGTGCAAAGAAATGACTTGTTGAAAGAGAAGCACAGAGAAGGAAAACTTGTTGAATTTTTATCGCTGCTTACCTGTTTTCAAAGTT
>NW_013756786.1:0-1006 GCF_000517525.1 Limulus polyphemus | reverse complement strand
ATTTACTAAATACTAACAGAAGAGTAAGGCTTATCCTAGTTAGTTAAAAAAACGTAATTTACTAAGTTTATTTAATTAAACACTACCATTAAAGCTACTTCACGAGCTTCCCATTAAAACATACACCATAACAAAGAATAGAGAGATTCAAGTGGTTTATATAATCACTTTATAGTGTGGTTATCTACAATATGTGTTTGATATGATATGTAGTCAAGTTTACTGTTGAAAATTTAAATTGTTTTCTATAGTAATCACAAATTCCTATTGCAAATAAAGATGCTTGGAATAAAAATGAAGATTAATTGATATTATTGAATACAAGTCTGAAGAGGTTATAATTTCATTATGAAGGTCACTGGTTAGCCCACATTTGGAGTATTGTGTTCAGTCTTGGGCTCCTTACCTAAGAAAAAGACATTGAATTGTTGGAAAGGGTTCAGAGAAAGGTTACTAGAATGGTACATGGGATGGAGGGGGTTGTCATACGAGGAGAGGTTGAAATCTCTCAAGTTGTTTTCTCTTGAAAAAAAGAACAGTTAAGGGGATCTGATTGAGGTGTTTAAGATTGTAAAAGGAATTAATAGTGTTGATGCATCATCTTTTTTCATACTTAATGGTGAGAATAATAGGATTAGGGGACACAAGTATAAATTTTGACAAGGTAGGAGACATCTTCAGCTAAGACAATTTTATTTTTCTAACAGGGTGGTTGGCCTATGGAATAGGTTGCTATTGGATGTTGTTGAAGCATTAAATTTAAGTGAGATTAAGAGAAGGCTTGATAAGTATATGAATGATAAGGGCTGGCTTTAAGATTATTTTTTAAATTTATTTATTAATAGTTTATTTAGAGGATGGAGCAGCCAAGATGGACCAATATGTCCAATGTTGTCCCAAAATGTTATGTTAAAAAAGCTCCTGAAGAAGCTGTCAAGCAAAATGTAAAATAATCTAATTAAAGAAAACAACAAAACAAAACAGTAACTAAATTTAGGTGTTATAA
>NW_013756785.1:0-1409 GCF_000517525.1 Limulus polyphemus | reverse complement strand
AAATAATAGATTAAAATATTATACTTTACGTATAAAAACATATATATTTATATCTTGCAGTTATAAAAACCATCATTAATATTCTTTAGTATTTGTTACACGCAGTTAGAATATAAGAAGCATAATTTAATGTACTTTAGTATTTGTTACACGTAGTTACAATGTAAGAACCACAATTAATGCTCTTTTTGTATTTGTTTCACGTAGTTAGAATATAAGAAGCATAATTTAATATACTTTTTTATTTGTTACGCGTAGTTAGAATATAAGAACCGTCATTAATGTACTTTTGTATTTGTTACACGTAGTTATAATAAAGAACCACATTAATGTTCTTTTGTATTTGTAACACGTGGTTAGAATATAAGAACCGTCATTAATGTACTTTAATATTTTTTACACGTAGTTATAATACAAAAACCATCATTAATGTTCTTTTGTATTTGTTACACGTGGTTAGAATATAAGAACCATCACTAATGTACCTTTGTATTTTTACATGTAGTTACAATCTAAGAACCATCATTTAATGTACTTTAATATTTGTTACACATAGTTAGAATATAAGAACCATCACTAATGTACCTTTGTATTTACATGTAGTTACAATCTAAGAACCATCATTTAATGTACTTTAATATTTGTTACACATAGTTAGAATATAAGAACCATCACTAATGTACCTTTGTATTTTTACATGTAGTTACAATCTAAGAACCATCATTTAATGTACTTTAATATTTGTTACACATAGTTAGAATATAAGAACCACAGTTTTGTACGATAGTTACTAAGTCCCAAAGCTTATATTGAACCATGCTATTTACTAAACCCCAAAGCTCGTATTACACAATATTAGTTACTAAATCCCAAACCGCATATTGAACATTAGTTACTAAATTCCAAAGCTCATATTGAATAATATTAGTTACTAAATCCCAAAGCTCATATTGAATAACATTAGTTACTAAATCCCAAAGCTCATATTCAATAATATTAGTTACTAAATCCCAAAGCTCATATTGAATAACATTAGTTACTAAATCCCAAAGCTCATATTGAACATTAGTTACTAAATCTCAAAGCTCATATTCAAGATTATTAGTTACTAAATCACAAAGCTCATATTGAATAACATTAGTTACTAAATCCCAAAGCTCGTATTACACAACGAGTTACTAAATCCTAAGGCTCATATTGAACATTAGTTACTAAATCCAAGGCTCATATTACACAACGAGTTACTAAATCCCAAAGCTCATATTGAACATTAGTTACTAAATCCCAAGGCTCATATTGAATATTAGTTACTAAATCACAAAGCTCATATTGAATAACATTAGTTACTAAATCCCAAAGCTCGTATTACACAACGAGTTACTAAATCCTAAGGCTCATATTGAACATTA
>NW_013756784.1:0-1026 GCF_000517525.1 Limulus polyphemus | reverse complement strand
ATCAAATAAAAAAAAGGAAGCAATTCAGTCAAACTTGGAGATTTTATGTCTTGTGTATTTCGTGATGGATTGCTTTAATTTTGGTATGTAAAGTAAGGGTGTACTATAGTAGATCCACTGAAAATATGTGAAAGTTTTAAGCATCACAGTCCGAGATAAAAAAGAGTGGAAAATTTTCCAAACTATCACTCCTATTAATAATAATTTGTTTTGGCCGCATAACACACTACTGAGTGTCTTTATGAACTAATGTTAATCTTCCCATTCTGCGGATTCCTTCTTGAGCGAATAAAAATCATCTGGTCTAACAAATCTTCAATGAGGGAACTATATGTTTGTTAATGCAACACAAAACACGGAATTAGAAGAAAAACAGCTATAATTTAAATAAAAAACGGAACAAAATAACCATTTACTCAAAACACGAGTTAAATTACCTAAAAACATCTACATTTTCTACCCACTTACTTCACCTATTCGTCTGTTCCTATTGTATAATCCAACTGCATATTTAACCAATCTTTACCACAGCCTCCAACCGGCTGGAATGAGTAAAGGACTTATAAGTCTCATTCGTGCTTTCCACAAATAACACCAAAAAATGAACTAGAAGAGGGAATTCTTCTGAGCTTTTCTGATGTGTTTGTGTTATAGAACATAAAGGTTTACATTAATTGTGTTTATAGTTATGTATTAAACAACATGTAATGAAATGGAAAATTTGATAATTACATATTCTCATATGCAAAAGACTGTACACGAGGATTTGATTTTATTGATGTAACTTTTAAATGTAGCACTCAGAAACTGGAGTTCTTAAAAATCTATTAGTTTTTCAATGAATGGCAACACTTTTAGTATATAATAACACAACAGTTTATATCAGTAAAATATATGAAAAGAGCATAATCCAAACACTTTTCCATACAGTACTTTCCAGAAAACAATTTCTTTCAGAAAATGTTTTTTCAGTGAGATATTAATACTACAATTAGTAATCACTAGCACAAACAGCCAGCCATAGGG
>NW_013756783.1:0-3023 GCF_000517525.1 Limulus polyphemus | reverse complement strand
TTGTATCACTTAATTTACATGAACAATGAAAACAGCATTATTGGCAGCAAAGTGGAAAATGGAAATCTAGTTATCAAGAAAGTTTTAGAAGTACTAACAGTGATCATTTCCAAAAGATAGAGCTCTAAATACATTCATTAAAGTTCTGTTGATTTTATAAGACTCTCAAAGGTTAAGAAAACTATTTAACAAGGTTTTTAAAACCCTGAAGTTTCATGGGGCTACGAAAACTCGAGGGTTTTCAAAGTGTACAGGAACCCTAATTTATACAGCTGTACATATTGTTTAAGGAACCTAAAGATAAACATTTTTAAGCTGGGAACTTTTTGCACATGATAGTGTGCCATTCATTTTCAACTTGTTCTATTTGGTTGTACTCTCTGTACGTTTATTATTTTGATTTTATTCATAATTTGATTCTAATAAACCCTTGAGTGAAATCAAAGGAGAATATGTACAATATGTCAGCCATATTAAGTTTGCAATATCCAGCACCAATGAGGCCTCTGTCCTAATACCAGGGCTCTAAATTGTCTGTCTATGAGCAGCATGATAATTTCAGCACTGCTCACATGTATTTGAACCTGGACTCACAGATCTTTTATATAAATGTAGAATTGCCTAAATAAATAAAACTTTAGTGATTTTTGCCTTAACAACTTGGTAATGGTGTAATAATTTTAAAATAAGAAATAGTCTATGCTTTCATAATAATACTATATTAGTGTACAAGATTAACTTTCTAGGTAACTGGTTCATAGTCTTGTTAATCCATTTGGCTGGTACAGTATCTCGACGTTTGGCTTAGCCACCGTCGCACTTGTGATACTTAGGAGTACGTGTTTAATCATATTTAACAAAAACAGTTTCTGTAACAATAACAAACCACTATTTTCACAATATTCCAACTGGATAAAGTAATATTTGTGATTTGATCAAGTTTTAGTGTTAATATTCATTTTTTATTTAATCAATAGAATACAATGTACAATCTACTTAAAGGAAGCTGCAACATAATTAGTTAATAGACAGTTAATTAATATATTAAGCATGAAATTAAATTAAATTCAGAAATTAAAATCTAAGAAAATTTAAGTATTAGTTAGGCTATCTTCAAATAATTAAAATTTATATATCTGGCTTGAAAGATGTTCATAAGAAACTCGTGCAGTAACCGATATTTATAATTATTGGAAAAATCCTGAATTAATTTTCAAATCTATCACTCCTGTAAATCAAAGACAGTTTGAATAATCTTGTAGTTATAAGTTAAGTAGTGCAAGACAGTTGACTTGCTTTGGACCAATATTCACAGATATTTCAAACAGACAATCTTAAACAATGTTGTGTGTTCACCAAAAAATAACATGAAAGGATTATTGTAGGAAATATGCTCCCAAATCTATAGCTAATGACTGATATTTCACCAACTATGAATAATTTCTGAACAGAGATAATTGAAACATTATAGTTAAAACAAAATAAATTAACATGTCATATAATGAAAACAATTCTATATTAGTAATTAACAATATCTCTAGAATCTTGTACAAGTCATATCCAGCGGTGGTTCCCAACCTTTTTGGGCACCCTCATGTGCGAGATTCTAGTAATTAACAATATCTCTAGAATCTCGTACAAGTCATATCCAGCAGTGGTTCCCAACCTTTTTGGCCACCCTCATGCACATCCCCTACCTTGCATATATTTGTATACATGCATATAAATCACACTGTAGAAGTGTACATAGTTGTCCTATTGTTATTTTAGTGAGAGTCTGAGCTTGAAGATCCTTCACAAGTGCTGGTACTATATTTGCAACAGTACTGATTGAAATCATCTAAACTCACAGGGAACCCAACCTTGTAGCAGTATTCCCCCCATCATGTTTAGTACACAGGGAACCCAGCCTTGCAGCAGTATTCCCCCCCCCATCATGTTTAGTACACGGGGAACCCAACCTTGCAGCAGTATTCCCCCATCATGTTTAGTACACAGGGAACCCAACCTTGCAGTAGTATTCCCCCCCCATCATGTTTAGTACACAGGGAACCCAGCCTTGCAGCATTACTCCCCCCCCATCATGTTTAGTACCCAGGGAACCCAGCCTTGCAGCAGTATCCCCCCATCATGTTTAGTACACAGGGAACCCAATCTTGCAGCAGTATTCTCCCCCTCCCATCATGTTTAGTACAGCACCCAGGTTGGGAACCACTAATTAGTATATAGTACAGTAGAGTTTGACAGACTTTATCATTAGTTTAAAATAAGATGAACATTTATCAAGGGAATACAGAGAACAAGTGTGGCTCAAGTTAAGCCAGCAACATTAACAGTAAACTCCTATGTAAATTACAGTAACCACAACTGTTTTTTCCCTTCACTATGGGCAGTATATACACACACACACTTATATTCAAGTATAACATTTCGTATACAGACCCTCATTAAGCATATGATTAATGTAGTCAAATGTTCTCCACATTCACAATATTCTACTATAGTAACTGTGATTGTGGAACTTAGCACAGAACTTATTACATTCAGGTAATTAGGTGAAATGTGTTAACACAATACACACGCAGAGAAAGGTAATTAGGTGAAATGTGTTAACACAATACACACGCAGAGAAAGGTAATTAGGTGAAATGTGTTAACACAATACACACGCAGAGAAAGGTAATTAGGTGAAATGTGTTAACACAATACACACGCAGAGAAAGGTAATTAGGTGAAATGTGTTAACACAATACACACGCAGAGAAAGGTAATTAGGTGAAATGTGTTAACACACTGCACACGCAGAACAAATCACACTACTGCTTTAAGAATAATTGGTGGAAGAGCAGCATTAATTTTACAAGATGTATAATTAGTAAAAATACATCAAAAAACAAAAATCACACATTTTTACATTACTGTCACAAAGTAATAAGCAACCTTTTATAAAAAAATTCGAGAGTTTACAGGCCAGAGATGAAAGTGTCCCTTTCCTAAAAATCCTGAAAATAATCGAAGCCAAG
>NW_013756782.1:0-327 GCF_000517525.1 Limulus polyphemus | reverse complement strand
TCACTTTTTATATAAAATACTGTTATAATACAACAGCATGTCATTTTGCAATACATCATAAGGTCATAAAGACCCCATGTATTCACTTGTTAAATAAAATAGTTATAATTACAACAGCATGCTAAACTTCAACACATCATAAGGACATAAAGACCCCGTGTATTCACTTGTTATAAAAATACAGTTATAATTACAACCCCATGCCAAACTTCAAGACATCATAAGGTCATAAAGCCCAGTCTATTCACTTATAATATAAAATACAGTTATATTTACAACAGCATGTCATTGTACAATACATCATAAGGTCATAAAGACCACGTGTAT
>NW_013756781.1:0-1007 GCF_000517525.1 Limulus polyphemus | reverse complement strand
CAAAGCCAAAAGGAATCTTGGATTAAATTCACTAATAGTATCTCTTCTACCACCAGTTCCAAAATTGTATGGGACAAGATTTGGAAAGTTTCTGGGAGGTATACTTCCCATCCCCTTTCCATCTTGCTCTTCAATGGCCAGGAAGTTGGTGATGTCCAGAGCATTGCTGATGCTCTCGGCCACAGCTTTTTTCGTGCTTCTAGCACTTCTATTTCTTCCCCTGCCTTCTTGGCCATCAAGTCTCGGGCAGAGCGATCGCCTCTTTCCTTTTGGGCTGATCGTCTCTATGATTATAATTGCCCCTTTATACTGGTGGAACTCAAACTTGCTCGACATCAGTCGGACCTGATGATGTTCATTATGAGATGTTGCACCATCTCTCACCTGCCTCTCTTGCTGTTCTCCTGGTTATTTTTAGCCGGATCTGGGAGGAGCACATTTTTCTTGATTCTTGGCGTCAGGCTATTGTCCTCCCTTTCTCTAAACCTGGGAAGGATCCCAAGATTCCTTCAAATTATTATCCCATTGCTTTGACTAGTTGTCTTTGTAAGGTCCTAGAGAGGATGGTTAATGCTCGTCTTGTTTGGTTCTTCGAATCGAACATGCTCTTCTCACCCACCCAGTGTGGGTTCCGTCGACAGCGATCCACCATGGACCATCTGAATCGACTTGAAACGTCAATCAGGGAAGCCTTTCTCAAGAGAGAACACCTTGTTTCTGTGTTCTTAGATCTCGAGAAGGCTTATGACACTACATGGAGGTATTGAATTTTGCAGGACCTCCACTCCTATGGGTTGCGTAGCCATCTACCCATTTTTATTCTAAATTTTTTACTGAACAGGCGATTCCAAGTCCGTGTGGGTTCAACTCTTTCCCATTCCTTTCCACAGGAACTTGGAGTCCCTCAGGGCTGTGTCTGGAGTGTCACACTTTTTAATATTAAGATTAATGCTATCACTAATAATCTTCCTCCAACTGTTGCAAATGGGCTTTATGGTGATGACTTC
>NW_013756780.1:0-1819 GCF_000517525.1 Limulus polyphemus | reverse complement strand
AAACCAGTTTTATTAAGAAAGGACTTGTGTCGCTAAAGTTTCGTCAGAACGAAGTTAAGGAAAATTAATTAACAAACGGAGACGTAACACTATATTAAAAATATTTGTATACTGAACCTGCAACAATGGGCAAAGTTTCCATAATGTAAAATTAGGAATTAATGGTAGAAGAAATATCCCCACTGCTATATAGCTGCTATAATCATAACAGTTGTCTCTTGATTTATCCAGGATACCCATATAATGACCTTTTTCTTACCCAAAACAAAAATTGTTCACATAAATGACTTAAAACAACTAGCAGATATCATTCAACTGCACAAATATTTCACATCTACAATTCTTCTGTTCTATTACCTAAATACCTTCAGGGTTCAAGTGGTGTATAATAACTCTGAAGAACAGCATATAAACTATCAAATCAATCAATCAAACTATTAAATCAATTGATTTAATTAATGTAAGAAATGTGTTGATGGAGGAATTTAATAATAGAATCTCCAAAAATGTCAATGTAAGTTGAAAGAAGAGGTAGCTTACCTTCAGTAATGGGTCTGTGGTCCATGAGTGGAATAAAAATGCTGATTAAGAAGTTAGCACACAGAATCACACAAAAAAGTTGTAATGGTTTCCAAATGAGACCCAAAACTTGAGCACTTTTAAATAGTTCTCTGTTCTTGTTTGGGAGAATAAAGGGTGAAGAAGAATAGTGAACTATTCAAAAGTGTTAAGTTTTGGGTCTCATTTGAAAACCATTACAACTTTTGCTTGTGATCCTGTGTGTTAACTTCTTGATCAGAAATCAATCAGCACAATATGTAACACAGTTAGAAAGTGACAATATCAGTTATACATTTTATGTGTATATGTAACACAGTTAGAAAGTGACAATATCAATTATACATTTTAGGTGTATATGTAACACAGTTGGAAAGTGACAATATCAGTTATACATTTTATGTGTATATGTAACACAGTTGGAAAGTGACAATATCAGTTATACATTTTATGTGTATATGTAACACAGTTGGAAAACATCATTGCTCATATGACAGTATGAGAGCATAAAGAGCTACAGCATATGCAAAGTATAGAGAATCAAGCAAAATAAACAAGAAGAGAGATTACAGCAGTTGTTGGAGTAAAAAGAAAAGAAACAAGAAGAATGTGAAAAGAAACAAGAAGAGAGACTACAGCAGTGGCAAGAGAACCAGCACCAATGGCAAATGGAACAAGGACAAAAGAAGTACAAATGGAAAATATTAGTAAATTTCAAAGCGAATTAAATACATTAAAGGACAATCTACTATCTTTTACACTAGGAGGATATATTAGCCATGGACCTAATCAGCCCCAGACAATAGGAAGCCCCTTCCAGACCCCACAGCTAAACCCTAATGCAGACATCTTCAGTCCTGCCAGAAGTGAGACATGAGTGTCAGCAATAGGGGTGATCTAGTACAAAGGAAGCCACAGGAATTTGATGGGAAGCATATAGAGCACAATTTGAACTCCTGGCAGAAATGAATGGATGGACAGACGAGCAGAAAGCAGTGTACCTGGCAACAAGCTTGAAGGGACAACCACTGGAAATACTTGGACAGTTGTCAGCAGATGATAGGCATAACTATAGAGCACTGTTAGCTGCTCTAGAAATGAGGTATAGAACTCAAAATAAGTCCGAAGTCAACAGGGCTAGGTTTAGGACTAGAGTTCGTGCTAAAGGGGAGAGCCTGCAAGTAGCTGGCACAGGATTTGGAAAGTATGGCACACAAGGCCTACGCAACTGCGCCACTCGATATATCGGTTTGTAGATGCC
>NW_013756779.1:0-1007 GCF_000517525.1 Limulus polyphemus | reverse complement strand
AGTTTCAAAGTGGGTTCCTCGGGTACCTGATAAAAGATGACAAAACCTTGTCGAAACGTTGTACATTTGCTGTTATGTTAAACTTATATTAAAGTTTTCTTCATTACCCATTCAAGCCGTCTCCAGCCATTATTAGTCTCAAAGTGGGTTCCTCGTCATCGAAACTGTTATTGTTTGTTATGCATCTCAACAAAATTTTTCGACTTGACGACTATGTGTGAATTTTTCGTTATTTCTTGTATAATATTTTTATACGTATCACAATATGAAAGAGAGTTTTATTGAACATTTATAAACACATACGACTTTTTAATAGACTAAAACTCATAAAAACTATTGCTGGAAAGGAATGTTTCGGTTTTGTTTCTTTGTTAATACAAAAAGCTACAATAATGAGCTACCAGAGGTATCGAAACCCAGTTCTTAGCGTTATAAGCCTTCAAAATTGCAGCTGAACCACTGGGAGGCAATGCCAGTAAGAACAAACTGAATATTATATGTTTTTTAAACGTTAATCTTATTTAATTTTATATTATCTGTTACATGGACTAAATATTCAGTTATACCTTTCATTACCGGTGGGGCCCACATATTGTATTATATTGAGTAACTATGCTTTTGCCTTTCACAACATTCTATGCAAACCACCAAACGAATGGGTGAAATTACTCTTTTTTTCTTTTAATACATAGAATATTTAAGCAGTAGTTAGTGTAAGTAATTGTAATACTGATATTATTTTTTATTTGCACTTGTTTTGTGTGACTCATAAGTTATTAAAAACCTTGTAATTAACAACCAAATTGGTTCATAAATAATTCAGAAAAATGTGCTTACAAAGCCTGCGAAGTTAAAAATTATAGTTACATTGAACCATTGATGTTACATTGAAAAATTAAGCCGAAAATTCCTATAATAATTTAGTTACTGAACAGAGTAAATCATTGATGTTACATTGAAAAATTAAGCCGAAAATTCCCATAATAATTTAGTTACTAAACAGAGTA
>NW_013756778.1:0-1007 GCF_000517525.1 Limulus polyphemus | reverse complement strand
AACGTTCTGTTTCTTTGTTAATGTTTTTAATACAAACTACATTCTGCCATTTTTGCTCATGTAACGTGCAAGGCTATAACACTCGAAATAAAACGGAAATTTCTTATCCGAACCTTCAGTATGCTATAAGACCTGTTGCTCATGGACCTGATGTACCTATTCCACTGAAGACTCTTGATACAGTTTCATCTGATTCTGAAGTCAATAGAAATGATGATAGAAATCGTTTTTGACCTGAAACGTCTGGTGAACCACAACTTTTCACACAAGGTGAACTTAATGAGTTGGTGAGAGATTTGTGCCTTCCAAAGGATTCTTCAGAGATTTTGTACCCCAATTTCGAAAATATTATCAATAACATGCTCGATAAATTCAAAGAGTTGGGTTGTAATATGAGCTTGAAAGTTCATTTCTTACACTCACATATTGACTATTTCCCTGAAAATCTCGATACCGTTAGCAAAGAACAAGGGGAAAGGTTTCATCAAGACATAAGGAAAATGGAGAGGAGATATCAGGGATGGTGTAACATCAGTATGATGGCTGCTTACTGCTGGTCATTGAAACGAGATGCTCCAGACACAATACATAAAAGAAAGACCATGACACGTAGTTTGAGACTAAAAGACGTAGATTTGACAAACAAAATCAGGATGTATGAGGATGCATATTCGTTTAACATCAATGTTATTTCCTTTTGTTCAGTTCGTTTGTATTTTTGTTAACAAACATAATAATAATAAAATGTTCATTGTGGTAAAGGAAATAATAATTTGATCTGAGTAAGAGTTTTTTTTTCTTCCCGATTTGTAAAAAATCCTTACGTGATAGAAAATAATTATATTATTATTTTCGAAATCTGCAGAATTATGGAAAATCCGTTATTAAAACCAAAACAACTTTTATGAGGTTTAAATTCGCAGATTTGTGTTATTTACATTAATTCCTATGTATGACTTATCGCTGTGCCTGATTCTCGCTGGCACAAACATTGCTCCCCAACCTCA
>NW_013756777.1:0-2864 GCF_000517525.1 Limulus polyphemus | reverse complement strand
AGCTTTTGTTACAGGGAAATTTTATCCTCAAATCCTGTGTTATACAGTAATTCATTTGCTGTAAATCACCGTTTTAGGTTGTAGCCAATATTTATAATACAGCAGGATTAACTTTTAAAACCTTTCTTTTTCTAAGGTGCAACTGACTCCGTGGAACTGATTTGTTGGAAGGTAGTGTTACCAAAACGTAGTGGATTTTTGATATATTAGAAGTTGTTAATCTAACTGATTTTTACCAATGATTATTCTATGAATACGCCACGAATTCATTTCATGAATGATCTTAATTTTTACTGGCTAACAAAAGAATTTACCGACATTTGACTGCCTTGAGTGACAATTTCTTGGTCAATTTTGATTTCGTAAAATCTATTTATTCCAGTTAGGTGTGAAATGTGAGGTTAAGGTATACTATGGGGTGGTAATGGTAGTGTTTGCCCCTTCATTTTTGTCTAAAAATCTACACTTACTGCTTTTGATACAAATCGATCTCATAGTCAATGAAAACTTTTATCGTGTTATTTTTTCGTTGATATCAAACCACTTGCTGGAAAGAACCGATCGTAAGTAAGTTGTTTTATTGGAATTTCTCGAAACATATCCTATTCAAACCTTTCTTCTTTAGGTTATGTAAAGTAAATCTCCAGAGGGATATCCTAAATGCAGTTTGTAGTCCTATCCGCACAGAAGTTTTTGATTGTTAATAAAATTTTGTGTAAGATGGTCCATGTTGTTCGAGAGCTACAAAGTCACAAGAAAAAAGTTTGTAATCCTATCCGCATAGAAGTGATTGATTGTTAATAAAATTTTGTGTAAGATGGTCCATGTTGTTCGAGAGCTACAAAGTCACAAGAGAAATGTCAACATGTGCGCTAGATGCGTGCTTTTATTGCATAGATTAACAAACACATTCACACACACACACAGATATATATATAAATACAAGACCCAGCATGTACCTTCTAGCCATCGTTATATACCTCTCCTCTTGAATCAAAGAAGATTATTATTTGTATAGTATTTATAAAAATAACAACACCAAGAATAAGTATATTCTACATCATAACTTTGCGACAGCAGAATAAAAACAAAAAGTTTCAGGTTATACATGAAACTGTAACATAATTCTAATGAACACTGTAAGCCTAAATAACTATTGCGTATTTCTTAGCTTTGGAAGCGTTCCTTGTATTCACAAAAAAACAGGTTTCGACAGCGATTAAATCTTGATATAAAATATTGAATATATTTTCTGTAACTTTAAATCGCATATTTTATTGAAATAAAGTGCATTTTGTCCTTCGTCAAAACAAAAGTATCTTTAGCCTATTTTAATAAGGGTTAGGTATACATACTTTATATATAGAAAACGCCAACGACTTTTTCTACGTCAACGATAACATTGGAATTCTAGACGCTCCATTCTTAACTCAAGACGATGTAGATAGAGCAAGGGCACTTATTGACCAAGCGTATGGAAATGTCGGCCGTAAATAAAAAAAATAAAAGAGGACAAAACGTAAAAGTGACCGTAATGTTTTACAAGGAACAGCCTCATACTGATTAGCGCAAGTAAGTGTCTCTTGGTTGAAGACTGTCTGGTTGCCACAGTAGAAGCTCCATTGTAAAACCTCTAAAGTTCCATCAGGCAAAGTCTGGGGGTAGCAAACGTGAAATATCTTGCAATCGTTATCTTGATCAGCGTAGTAACCATATCTGTAACCTTCGCAGCTGAAGGATTGTTGTATCGGGCCAATCACATCATCCACGCCGTCTGCGAATTCATAGGCCAAACGTTTTGCCTGTGTATAAAGTTCTTATTTAGAAGAAACTTAAATTATTTTTACTTTAAAATATTAATCACCTCTTTTAGTCATAATTGATACTTTAGTCTCATAGCTTAAAGACTCGTTTAATATATTGTTATAAAGATTTACTTATGACCAAAAAGTCCAAGTTTAATTAGAAATATTATAAACAAAGTTTATGAAACAAACATGAGACAAATTTAAAATGCCCACAGTGTCCGTGGACTTGTACTGCTAAAAACTGGGGTGGGCAGAGTACAAATAGCCCCTCATGTAGCTTTGTGCTTAATAACAAACAACAACAACTGAAAGTACAACTTACTCGTGGCTTCGCTGAAACGAACACCAAGCAGGATACAACTGTAAAACAATACATTTACTGTTTAGGTTAGTTTAACAACAACCGCACTTGGTGAACAAAGTACTATCTACTGTCCCTAATTTAAACTGATAGCCTATCAACTTCTAAGGTTAGGATGAGCTTCGTGATTTAGTAAGTGATTTTGTATTTACCGACTCTTGTCTGCTACTGTTGAAACTAAACACGACTCCATCAGCTTCATAGAGTATAAGTTTGTAATTGACTGTCGCTCACTTGTTTTTTGAATGGGACGACGATATAAGTTTGTAATGGAGTGTCGCTTCCTTTTTTCCTTGAATAATGTAAGTCTGTAACTGACTGTCGATGTTTGTTTCTGTAATACGACGACGATGTAAATTTGTAATGGACTGCTGCTGCTTTGTTTCTCGAATGGGACGACTATGTAACTCTATAATGTAGGTCGCTTCCTTTTTTATTGAATGGAATGACTGTGTAAGTTCGTACTGGACTGCTGCTGCTTTGTTTCTTAAATGGGATTATCTTTTGGCTTTTGCATTACAGGGTAAGTAAGTGGAACTGTTTTTGGTAAGTTTATAGAGAATTAAAGATGATTGTCAATCTTCTTCAAAAAGAAGGTATAAACGTGTTTGTTTTCCAATACGTCAATATTCTTAAGGCGCTAACTAGTAGAAAACGAGTATTTTTTTGGAGATAGGATCTTTAAACTGACGTAA
>NW_013756776.1:0-1637 GCF_000517525.1 Limulus polyphemus | reverse complement strand
TATCGTTCTATGACCCACTGTTGACTTTAGTCAGCAGCCAATGTGTTAATTAACTCATATATTTACAACATATCTACATGTGTTTCCTTAAGTCCAAGTGGATTAAAAGGACCCAATAGCTAGTATCGTTCTATGACCCTCTCTTTACTTCAGTCTGCAGTCAATGTGTTAATTAACTGGTATATTTACAATATATCTACGTGTGTTTTTTAAGTTCGAGTGGATTAAATAGGACCGATTAGCTAGTATCGTTCTATGACCCTCACTTGATTTTATTCATGAGCCAATGTGTTAACTAACTCATATATTTACAACATATCTACATGTGTTTCCTTAAGTCCGAGTGGATTAAATAGAACCCAATAACTAGTATCTTTCTATTACCCACTGTTGACTTTAGTCAGCAGCCAATGTGTTAATTAACTCATATATTTACAACATATCTACATGTGTTTCCTTCAGTCCGACTGGATTAAATAGGACTCAATATTATATATTATAAAGAGTGGGTCATAGAACGCATTGACTGCAGACTAATTAATTAACTCAATCTATTTACAACATATCTACATGTGAATCCTTAAGTCCGAGTGAATTAAATAGGAAAAAATAACTAGTATCCTTTTATGACTTAATGTTGACTTTATTCTGCAGACAATGGTTAATTAACTCATCTATTTACAACATATCTACACGTGTTGCCTTAAGTACGAATGGATTAAATAGGACCCAATAGCTAGTATAGTTCTAGGACCCACTGATGACTTAAGTCAGTAGCCAATGTGTTAATTAACTCATCTATTTACAACAATTCTACATGTGTTTCCTTATGTCCGAGTGGATTAAATAGGAAAAAATAACCTATATCCTTCTATGACCCACTGTTGACTTTATTCTTCAGCCAATGTTTTAATTAACTCACCTATTTACAACATATCTACATGTGTTTCCATAAGTACGAGTGGATTAAATAGGACCCAATAGCTAGTATAGTTCTATGACTCACTGATGAATTAAATCAGCAGCCAATGTGTTAATTAACTCATCTATTTACAAGAAATCTACATGTGTTTCCTTAAGTCCGAGTGGATTAAATAGGAAAAAATAACTAGTATCGTTCTGTGACCCACTTTTAACTTTAGTCAGCAGCCAATGTGTTAATTTACTCATCTATTTACAACATATCTACATGTGTTTCCATAATTCCGACTGGATTAAATAGGACCCAATTGCTAATATCGTTCTAAGACTTACTGTTGACTTTAGTCTGCAGCCAATTTGTTAATTAACTCATCTATTTACAACATATCTAGGTGTGTTTCCTCAAGTCCAACTGGATCAAATAGGTACTAATAACTAGTATCGTTCTGTGACCCACTGTTAACTTTAGTCAGCAGCCAATGTGTTAATTAACTCATCTATTTACAACATATCTACACGTGTTTCCATAATTCCGATTGGATTAAATAGGACCCAATTGCTAGTATCGTTCTACGACTTACTGTTGACTTTAGTTTGCAGCCAAGGTGTTAATTAACTCATCTATTTACAACATATCTACGTGTGTTTCCTTAAGTCCAACTGGATCAAATATGTACTAATAATTAGTATCGTTCTGTGACTCACTGTTGACTTTA
>NW_013756775.1:0-1006 GCF_000517525.1 Limulus polyphemus | reverse complement strand
TTAACTAGGGGAATCAGATTTGATATTTCTCGCATGTATTTGATAATCATTGATGTAAAGAAAAATGGGGTAACTTGTTTAAGTGAATTTGAAGTACTAAAATGCATCAAAATGCAGGATTTTGGGTGCCCCCCCCTTACTTGGCTTCGATTATTTTCAGGATTTTTAGGAAGGGGACACTTTCATCTCTGTAATACTCTTATTACTCAGGCAAAGCATAATTTTAAAGCCTTCATTCTTATTTAGTTGCAGAGCCATAAATAGAAAAGTGAGACCTGTTTTGCCATGCCCACCTGTCACATCTTCTCTTTTTAATCTGTAAAAGGATGTATTATATGATATTGTTTTCTGTACAGAGAATTATCTATTTTGCTTCAAGTTCAAGCTTTATTCCCACAGGAAATGCATCAGTGAGCTTAGGTGAATTTTTAAGGAGTCTTGTGACATAGTTAGAAAGCCAGAAAAATTGTGATAGTTATGGGACATTGTCTGTTTTTTTAATGTGATTGTTCTGTGTTCTTTGTTGCATTATTTAATTAAATAAAAAAATTTTAATGCAGTAGTACCATTAATATAAAAAGTAGGGTTAAGTGTCATCAACAGTCAACAGCTAAAAAAAAGAAGATCCAAGTAAGTACTTTATTTCTTGTTTTTCATGTATGTTCTTTATTTATTATTATCAAAGGAACTAGAATGTAAACATTAGAAATTGTTTAGGTTAGATTAGGTAAAATAGATGATGATGCTAACAATTTTTCATGAGGTGTGCTTAAGAGCAACTTGCAAGGTGTTATGTAACTGGTGTGTTATGTAATTTGATAGGGTAATGTGAGCTCCACATTTGCCAAGTGATTTACAAATTTATGGCTGGAATATCAGTTAGACATGGTTCCAAGGGCAATAAAACAATAAAATTTAAGTAGAAACAGATGTATACTGTAAGAAGTTTAAAGCTATTTATCATAACAAATGTAGTGTCATATTACAATTTGAAGTCATTGAGGAA
>NW_013756774.1:0-1005 GCF_000517525.1 Limulus polyphemus | reverse complement strand
ACAAATTTGCGGTAGTAAGTACAGAGTCCCAAGAAACTTCTTAGCTCTCCCACATTGTCTGGTGTTGGCCAGTCATGCACTGCTTTTACTTTATCAGGATCAGTTTGTACACCATTCTCACTAACAATGTGGCCTAAATAAAGCACCTCTTTCTGGAACATGACATTTCTTGGGATGGAGTTTGAGGTTTGCTGCTTTCAAATGCATGAATACTTCCTCCAGCCGGGACATTTCCTCGTCAAACAGGATTGAACAAAGAAGTCACAAAACAACCCTACTCTAAACCAACACCTCGGGGTGCCTAGATACCTCTTCTAAGTTTCACAACAGTTCTGGTCACGTGACTTCTTTGTTCAATACTGTATATATATATCCGTGTCAGTGTAAATTACTTGTACCTGATGATGACAAAACCTTGTCGAA
The DNA here is from genome assembly GCF_000517525.1 of Limulus polyphemus. NCBI lineage: Eukaryota > Metazoa > Arthropoda > Merostomata > Xiphosura > Limulidae > Limulus > Limulus polyphemus. The sequence goes on along the minus strand of NW_013756774.1, from coordinate 582 downwards.
ACGTTGTACATTTGCTGTTATGTTAAACTTATATTAAAGTTTTTCTTCATTACCCATTCAAGCGTCTCCAACCAATAATAGCAGAAGAGATTAAACTTACAGGCAAGGAAAAGTTTGTCGTGAAGTTAACTATCCTAGAAGTGATAGGCCTAACGTTTAATATGTTAGAGTAAGACTAAAAGCAGAAAAGGAGATGAGAATATTAATTAGTCCGTCAAAGCGTGGTTCTGAAGTAATTGAATCAGCCTGACTGCTCTTTGACAAAGGAACAGAGGATATTGGAAGAAAGAAGACCAAACGATTGCGATAACTCGCGCCAAAATTGTAAGTGAATCATATACAAAATACTAGTGCGATGGTAATAGAGAATATAGTTCGGCTTGTCAACTGAAATTCTAAAGCAATTGAATAGGCCTAAGTGGACTTTTGACAACAAGAAGAGAAGTATATATATATATACACACAGTGTTTTTTTATATGCCTATCATCCCTATAGTGTGAAGAATTTATTGTAGATACTTTTAACTTGTTTCGAATATGTATATATAATTTTGGAAACAAATGAAGTGCGTGCATTTATTG
>NW_013756773.1:0-1008 GCF_000517525.1 Limulus polyphemus | reverse complement strand
AACCGAAAACTTTCATGCACAATTTGGTGAAGATCCGTCATCAGGAGGCGAAGTAGTGGTTAAAAAAAACGCAAAATCGCCCATAAAAACCGCAAAACTCTAAATGCAAATTTAAAAATTTGTATGTACCCCCGCATAGACCAAATGAACCTCCGTACCAATTTCGGTGCCAATCCTCACCCTGCGAAGTAATTACATGTACAAACAACAGACAGTATCATTATATTTATATAGATGTTACTGAGGCATCGCGTGTTACATTTTAGTTGGCCTTAAAAGCTTTGGTATTGATCGATAAACCTCATGGGTAGGGGCAGGAAATAAGCAGATTTAAGTGTATAACCAAAATGCTATCATACACGAGCAATCTGGAAACCTATGAATACAGCCAGTAAGAAAGAAGTGATCGAGATTAAAAATGACATTTATTTTGTTGTGATATAATACCTTTTACCAGTCAACAGTATTTTGTTGTGATATAATACCTTTCACCAGTCAACAGCTTAGACTTATACACCAAAAATACAAATATTTTCACAAAACTTTATCTTGTTTACATGAAAGGGAACTTATATTATAGTTTGGCTTATACTGTTCCGTTATATTGGATTTTGTGCCTACGTGGGGCATTAGTTTGTTATGGATTTCGCGCAAAGCTACACGAGGGCTATCTGCGCTAGCCGTCCATAATTTAGCAGTGAAAGAAGGTAGCTAGTCATCACCACCCACCGTCAACTCTTGGGCTACTCTTTTACCAACAAATAGTGGGATTGACCGTAACATTATAACGCCCCCACGGTTAAAAGGGGGCGAGCATGATTGGTGTGATGGTGATTCGAATCCGCATATTGCGAGTCGAGCGTCCTAACCACCAGACCATGGGACATAGGTCATTAAAAAAAAATATAAAGAAAGAAGAAAAAAAAACACGTAATTATCTATTTATGACTTCTGTAATTATTCTGTAGAATATTATTCTATAATGTTTCCAGAAGTTATTTTCTTCTT
>NW_013756772.1:0-1005 GCF_000517525.1 Limulus polyphemus | reverse complement strand
ACTATTTAGTTACAACATGTAAATTGTCAGATGAAAGGAAGCGTTCTACTTTCCTAAGTTCCTAACCATAAATTATATTCAAATAATACAATTATAGTTGCAACTCAGGACTAATCAGGCACATCTGGACCTGGTTTCACTTTAACTGCCATTATTTAGACCACCCATACTCATGTTAATTAATGTGACACAACAGTAAGATAATCAATGCAGATGAGTGTATATGCTGGTAAATCATGCTTATGAGCACCATATAAATTACTGGCAGTTGCTAAATCACATTTAAAAACACGATAGGTTTAACTACACAAACACTAAAATAGACCTTAGATTTGGGTGCATAGATTGAAAGCACCTTGTATTGAATATACCCAGATCTAGATATAACACTGCTTCATCAATTGTAGATCTGTCCCAGTGCAATGCCTAGTTTAATAGTTAGTATAGGTCTAAGTATGCCTATAATATAGGCTACAATTTGTATGATGATGATGGACCTATGGTCTAGAAATAAAATTATAACTGCAATTAGACCTAATGTCTAGTACATTAGTTGGTGTAAGACATAATTTACAATCAGCCAATACAATTTCAAACCACTACATTTAGGACTATAATATTGTTACGAAAACGGAGGTCACGTGGTGCTAGTAACACGCCACACGCTTCTAGAACGTTCATGAAGTGTCGGAAGACTACTAGATATGGGGTAGTCTTGTATATATAAGACCGGCCAAGAAGCGACGGGAACAATGTTATTGAACTGCGGACAGAGTATTGTTGAGTCGAGCACGTGAGACGTTCGTTGTGAATTATAGCGTTTGTTATAGCGCGACTGTTGAAATTAAGTGTATCGCAAAGTTGTATTCAGAAAGAATAAACTAGTTTTATTTAAGAAAGGACTTTCATCGGAAAGAATTTTTACGGAAAATTAACTAACGAACGGAGACGTAACAATATTTAATAGATCTAGATCTAGGCCTTTTGCCTGTTGCATATATTGCC
>NW_013756771.1:0-1007 GCF_000517525.1 Limulus polyphemus | reverse complement strand
TATACTATGCACATAGCAGGTTGTCAAGAAATTAATGTCACGTTTTTAGATGAAAAAACCTGAACAACTTATATATCAAAACAAAACATTTATTTAATTATTCCTTTATTATGGATGATGCTTTTCCATCTTACAATCAGGTTGTTAATGTCCTGTTTGAAGAAACCAGGCTTTGAAGCAAAAAACATGTTGATGTCCTCTTGAACACCTTCCATATTTGCATACGTTTTTCTCATTAAGATGGTGTTGCAGTGAACAAAAAATATGGTAATCCGATGGTGCCATATCTGGAGAATATGGTGGGTGGGGAGAACTTCCCAATCCAAATCTGTAATGCCACATGTGGATGTGAATCGTCGTGGAGAAGAACACCTTTCCAATTGACGAGTGAAGGGCTTGATTTAAATGTTCCAGTTGCTTTCTGCAGATGGAGTCCAGGTTTTGGGGTCGAAAATAGTTTTTGTCTAGGACTGAGCCATTGTTTTCAGCATTTAGTATATGCATAAAGAATAAATTTTTCATCACCAGTGATAATTCTGTTCAAAAATGGTTCACATAGATTATGCAACAGAAGACACGAAGCAATGTTCAGACGTTGGAAAGATGACCATCGGAGAGTTCGTAAGGAACCCAAACACCTTCTTTATGGAGTTTTCACATATTCCTTAGAATATTGTTTCACGAGAATCTTCAGAGCATCATTATCAATTCCAACATGTCAGCCCCTGCCATCACAGTTTTTAAGGCTAAAGTCACCTGAACGAAAAATGCTGAACCATCATTGATACTTACGAACTGTTACGTTTCCGTTCGTTAATTAACTTTCCGTAACTTCGTTCCGACGAAACTTTAGCGACACAAGTCCTTACTTTATAAAACTGGTTTATTCTTTCCGAATATAACTTTACGATACACTTAATTTCAACAATCGCGCTAAAACAAACGCTATAACAACGAACGTGCTCAAATAATACTCTCTGACTGCAGATCAATTACTCACTGTCTGC
>NW_013756770.1:0-1358 GCF_000517525.1 Limulus polyphemus | reverse complement strand
GTGACACCTTCCCTGTGTTGAAGTTTCCAGCATTGAGCTCTCTTGTGCCCAGGTTTATTACAGTGCCAGCAAAGTCCCTCAAACCTCTCTGAAAGCAGACCTTTTCTGGCCTTGAATCCAGATGACTGTTCCAACCTTGGTACCTCTGTGCTGGATTTAACGTAGGATTCAAATTCGAGAGCTCTGGCCATTGCATCCTGTATGGTAGAGGGGTGTGCTTGCTTCACTTGTATCTTAAGTTGTGGACTGTCCAAGGCATCTACGAACTGATCCCTCAGCAACAGCTTGAGAAGATCGGGTGGTGCAGTTGGGTAGGCCTTGTGTGCCATGCTTTCCAAATCATGTGCCAGCACGGTCTCTAGTCCTAAACCTAGCCCTATAAACTTCTGACTGATTTTGGGTTCCGTACCTGAGTTCTAGAGCCGACACCAGTGCTCTATAGTTGCGCCTGTCGTCTGCTGACAACTGTCCAAGTATTTCCAGTGGTTGTCCCTTCAAGCTCGTTGCCAGATATACTGCTTTTTGCTCCTATGTCCATCCATTCATCTCAGCCAGTAGCTCAAATTGTGCTCTATATACTTCCCACGGTGCTCTCCCATCGTATTCCTGTGGCTTCCTTCGAACTGAAACTGGATGGAAAGCCCAACATCTACCATCCCAATTTGTTGAAGAGGTACTTCGAGAGGGGAAAAGACCTAACAGGTGCAGCTATTGAGGGACAGGTGGGTATGGCAGGTGTAGCTGTCATGGGTGCAGAAGCAGAAGATAGTGACTTTGTCATAGAGGATGAAGACCTACTAGACACAGGATTGCTGGGTGGATATGTGATGTACAAGAACATCAACATAAGAGATAAACTGACTGGCAAGCAGACGAAAGACCTACAACAGTTACTGTAAAGTATGCAGATTTCTTCATAAGTAGACCAAGCAAGACAGACCTTGTGAAACACAAGATCGAAACTACGACCAAGGATCCTGTCGAGATGAAGCCATATCAGATGCCTTATGTGATGAGAGACCGACAAGAAAATGCGTATCTTGGTGCAGACCATATGAGGAGACATTATCTTTGCATATGGTGTGAAAAATATTGTAAATATTTTTCTTGATGAGAGGCTTATTGCTGGATATACACAACTGTTTTATTTAAGCAGATTAATTTAATTATTATCATTCTTATTTAAGTCATTTAGAAGTTAGATTTTTAAGGTAAGAATGAATAACACAACAATATATATATTTGATATTTAATACAATATGATTTTATTAATGATATTTTATTTGAATTAACTTTCAATTTCATTCACAAGAACTGGCAAACCTGCAAGCTATTTATGTTCCATATTACATATTGTT
>NW_013756769.1:0-1007 GCF_000517525.1 Limulus polyphemus | reverse complement strand
TGTCGGATCCAAAAAATATTTGAGACAAATCTATAATATCGTCCTCTGATTCCATGTCTATCATTTGGTTATGGCTTAATTTCTAGCCTGAACTCGAGTCACAGTACACGAGGGGAACACATCTGAATTTTCCTCAGTGACGATATCATCCTTAGATGAAACAGTGATCGGCTCGCTAACCATTTTAGGTTCGGCAACAATTTTTCCCCCAGCCAAATCGTTTCTCAGCAACAATTATACACCCTTAATTGGCAGAGTATGTCTTACTCCAACCACAACGGGTCCCAAAACTAGGTCTGATGCTAAATAAATGTTACGAAGAGGAACATTAACAAAGCGACCCTCAATACCCTGAGCAATAACAGACTCACCAGAGGCAGAACTCAAACATAAAGGCAATATACCTTCTAACAACAATGATTGAGTCGTCCCGGTATCACGTAGAATACGTATGGGTATGGGATTCCCAGTGTCATTTGTCAAAGACCAGAACCAACAGACACAAAAGGTCTAAATTCCTCCCTGATTACATCAGCCTTTATATCAGTGGCCAAATAAACTACATAGGGTGATCTGGTGAAACTACGTCGATATGTGGCCACAAATGCACTTGATGTTGCCTCCTTTTCTTTTTTAATATTCAAACGCCAACAATCAGACATAACATGACTAGTTTTTATAAAAATGACAGACAGGCCTTGATGGTTATGATGAAGTTTTAGCCAGACTATATGAAGATTTCGAACTAAAGGAGCTGGAATTTTTAGAAGGATTCTTAACTTTAGTAGATTGAACAGATACAGGTTCTTGTTGAGATGGTAGGAACTTCTTTTTATGTGTTAAAGTATAATCATCTGAAAGAGCGGCTGCTTCCTGTAGTATTTCAGCTTTCTTTTCATCAAAGTAAGTTTTAAGGTCATTACGTGCACAACGTTTAAATACCTAAATTAGATATGATTGTTTTAGTTTGTCGAAATTATTGCCAATATGCAGAGGAATTGCACCAT
>NW_013756768.1:0-1004 GCF_000517525.1 Limulus polyphemus | reverse complement strand
AGATGCTTACCAACCCCATCGTGAAAGTCCCAACAGCTAAGTGTAAAATGGCAAACACACATAGTGTCTACATGACTGGAAAGCTGGATGGCCAAAGGTGCAACTTTGTCATAGATTCTGCATCTCAGCAAACCCTTGTGAATATCAAGGTGCTGGGTCATAAAGGAGCACCAGAAGCCATACAGAAGCTCTGTGGTGTGACAGGACATTCTGCAAGGTTGTGGGGACCAGTGTGGGTAACTATTGAACTCATGGGCGTCAAGAACAGACAGAAAGTATACTTGATTGACATTGAAGACCAATGCATAGTACGGTTGGACTATTTAATACCGAGGAAGTGTGTAGTTAACTTCGATAAAATAACGATTGGAAACAACAAAGGTCAAATTCCAGTAAGTGTTGCTGCATCTGTTGATTTGCATGTCACAACACCTAAGTCAACTACAATATCCCCTATGTTAGAGAAGATAATTTGGGGTAGGATAAAAGAACATCCCCAAGGAAGCCAAATGCTTGTGAAAGCAGTGGAAGACCCATCCAGGCCAGCGGATTTGAAGAGTGGAAGGTCACTTGTGGCAGGTAATCACGTAGTACCTATAACAGTGGTCAATTTCTCTAAATGTGAGCAGACACTTAAGGAAGGAGCATTGTTGGGTGTGTGCCAGGAGGTAGAGCCAGTTAATGTTAAAGCAAGGAATACAACTATAAAGAAAGGACATACATAACAATGCTCCAGGAACATTTGAGAGGCTGATGGATAGGGTACTGGAAGGCCTACAATGGAGGATAGCCCTAGTGTACCTGGATGATGTCATTGTATTTGCAACAACTTTTGATGAGGAAATGTTCCAGCTAGAGGAAGTATTCAAGCATTTGAAAGCAGCAAACCTCAAACTCCATCCCAAGAAATGTCACTTGTTCTAGGAAGAGATGCTTTACTTAGGTCACATGGTAAGTGAGCATGGTGTGCAAACTGATCCTGACAAGGGGAAAGCAGTGCGTGA
>NW_013756767.1:0-1027 GCF_000517525.1 Limulus polyphemus | reverse complement strand
CGGTGGGCGTCCCTCAGCACCAACCACTACTGGTTTCCTGAAGCTGACTTACTGGTAGTATTCTTCTTACACTGGCTTCTCATATGTCCTTGCCCTCCACAGTTCCAACAACCTTTCTGTGTAGCAGTCTTTCCTGCCGTGGCATCTTCCCTGTGTTGAAGTTTCAAGCATTGAGCTTTCTTGTGTCCAGATTTGTTACAGTGCCAGCAAAGTCCCTCAAACCTCTCTGAAAGCTGACCTTTTCTGGCCTTGAATCCTGATGACTGTACCAGCCTTGGTACCTCTGTGCTGGACTTAGGATTCGAATTCAAGAGCTCTGGCCATTGCATCTTGTATAGTAGAGGGGTGTGCTTGATTGACTTGTATCTTCAGTTGTGGACTGTTCAAGGCATCTACAAACTGATCCCTCAACAACAACTTGAGGACATTGGGTGGTGCAGTTGAGTAGGCCTTGTGCACCATATTTTCCAAATCCTGTGCCAGCTGTTGCGGGCTCTCCCCTTTAGCGTGGACTGTCGTCCTAAACCTAGCCCTGTAAACTTTGGACTGATTTTGGGTTCCATACCTGAGTTCTAGAGCAGCTACGAGTGATCTATAGTTGTGCCTGTCGTCTGCTGACAACTATTCAAGTATTTACAGTGGTTGTCCATTTAAGCTCGTTGCCAGGTACACTGCCTTCTGTTTCTCTGTCCATCCATTCATTTCTGCCAGGAGCTTAAATTGTGCTCTATATGCTTTCTATGGTGCCTTCCTATCGAATTCCTGTGGCTTCCTTTGTACTACATCACTGGTATTGCTGACACTCATGTCTGGAATATGACTTCTGCATTAGGGTTTAGCTGTGGAGTCTGGAAGGGGCTTCCTGTTGTCTGGGGCTGATTAGGTCCATGGTTAATGTATCCTCCCTGTGTAAAAGACAGTAAATTGTCCTTTAAGGTATTTAAATCACTTTGAAATTTACTAAGCTTTTCCATTTGCACTTATTGTTTCCTTTCTTGTTCCAGTTGCCACTGCTGTAGTCTCTCTT
>NW_013756766.1:0-1006 GCF_000517525.1 Limulus polyphemus | reverse complement strand
AGGTCCACCATTAATGCGCTTCCTATTACCCAGTTACTACCGAGATCAGACCGCCCTTTTAAACTAAGCAGTCAGGGAAGCAGGAAACTGGTTAGGGATGCCACTGTGAAGCCAACAGTGACTTTGAAAGATTTACTAAGTTCTGTGTCTGAGATGGTAATCAGTGTTCATACATCAACAATATCCCGGTCCCTACACTAAGCTGGCCTGTATGGGCAAGTGGCAAGAAAGAAGCCATTACTGAAAAGGAATCATTATAAATCACGTATGGAGTTTGTGACAAACCATGTAAGTGATACTGCAGACATGTGGCAGAAGGTTTTGTGGTCAGACGACACAAAAATTGAGCTAAATTCAAAGCGTTACGTCTGGCGCAAACCCAACACAGCACCCAGTCAACATCATCCCAACTGTCAAGCATGGTGGTGGCAGCATCATGTTATGGGGATGCTTCTCATCAGCATCGGCTGAGAAGTTTGTCAGGATTGAGTGGAAGATGGATGGTGCAAAGTACAGACCAATCTTAGAGGAAAACCTGCTTAAGTCAGCCAAGAATCTAAAACTGGCTCGAAAATTCACATCTGAACAGGACAATGAACCGAAGCACAAGGCCAAAGCCTCACTGGAGTGGTTTCAGATGAAGAAAATGAATGTCCTGGGGTGGACCAGTCAAAGTCCTGACTTGAATCCAATGGAATATTTATGGCGAAACTTGAAGATTGCAATCCATCAACGATCCCAAACGAACTTGTCAGAATTGGAACAATTTATGTCAGGAAGAATGGGCAAATATTACACCATCCCATTGTGCAAAGCTGCTATAGACCTATATAAAAAGACTTATAACAGAAATTGCTGCCAAAGGTTCTTCCATCAAGTACTGACTTAGGGGGCTGAATACTAATACAATCAGCAAATTTCCATTTATATATTTTCTTTGCAGGTTTTGCTGACATTCAATTTCCTTCACACATAACAGTGTTAAGTTTGATCAGCTAACGTTCAA
>NW_013756765.1:0-1008 GCF_000517525.1 Limulus polyphemus | reverse complement strand
AGTTTGCATAGTGTTGGCACCTCTCCGGAGTTTCAGAGTTTGGACTACCTGTCTCTAGACTAGGTATGGAGTATCCAGGGCTTATGTTCCTTTGATAAAATTCTTAATAACTTATTATAAAAGAAGATGTAGAATACAAATGAATAGAATGTAGAAAAAAAAACACATTATTAAAATTAACTATACAGTTCGGTTGTGTGCTGCACCTGCTCTAAGAGTGTTAAAGACCGGCTGCCATTACAATTGCATTGAAATTTTTACAGTGCTCAGAATATTCTCAAAGTTTCTTTCAGTCAAGGATTTTATTCAGGTTATCCAGTCGTTAAAATATATACTAACACGGCGGAAGTAGGTATGTATTTTATAATCGGTTACTAGTAAACCTGTCGTGTAAGATGTATCAAATTTAAAATAGGTGACAGTACCGAAGTGTTATATCATTAATTAAGAACAAATAGGAGTCTATAATAGTAATAATTTTTTTAATAATTAAAAATGGCGTTAATACCTCCTTAATAATAGTAAGGACATAAGGTTAACTTACTTGTTTAAAGTATCTCACTAAGCTGGAAAGCAAACACAGATCCAAATGCTTCTCGAAAACATACCGAGAGATTCAACCCTCTGTCTTAAAATAACTACAAAATTTTACAATTGTCTTGTATTTATAGTCTAACATAGAACTTTCTAAGCGTTTTGTAACTAGTTTAACATCACGTGCCCTCTATCTAATGTACAAGTTACAACATTAGAAATAAAAATATAGCTCCAAACAGTACTTATAATGCAACCGTATTTCTAGATAGTTCACAAAGCTTCTTCATCCTTAACATTCACGAACATTTTAGTTATTACAACATCATCAGCATGATTAGCTTTTCCCTTTAGCAAAGAAACATCTAACCCTCAGCATCGAAAACATAGATAAAACATACCCATTTTTATTCGATGACGAGGAACCCACTTTGAGACTAATAATGGCTGGAGACGGCTTGAATGGGTAATGAA
>NW_013756764.1:0-1008 GCF_000517525.1 Limulus polyphemus | reverse complement strand
GTTTAACTCTAGTTACCGGATTTATAACCACCATACGCATCTTTAGCGTTTTTTGGTACAACAACTCCACGAACACCTATGTGTAACTCTAGTTAACGAATTTGCAACCAACATACTCATCTTTAGCGTTATTTGGTACAACAACTCCACGAACACCTAGGTGTAGCTCTAGTTAAAGAATTTTTATCGATCATACTCATCTTTAGGGTTATTTGGTACAACAACTCCACGAACACCTAGGTGTAGCTCTAGTTACCGAATTTATAACCACCATACTCATCGTTAGCCTTACTTGGTACAACTACTCCATGAACACCTAGGTGTAACTCTTGTTACAGTATTTATAACCACCATACTCATATTTAGCCTTATTTGGTACAACTACTCCATAAACACCTAGGTGTAGCTCTAGTTACAGAATTTTTAACGACCATACTCATCTTTAGGGTTATTTGGTACAACAACTTTACGAACACCTAGGTGTAACTCCAGTTACCGAATTTATAAATACAATACTCATCTTCAGCCTTACTTGGGACAACTACTCCATGAACACCTAGGTGTAACTCTAGTTTCCGAATTTATAACCACCGTACTCATTTTTAGCCTTACTTGGTACAACTAGTCCATGAACACTTAGGTTTAACTCTAGTTTTGGAATTTATAACCACCATATTCATTTTTATCCTTACTTGGTACAACACTCCATGAACATCTAGGTGTAACTCTAGTTACCGAATTTATAACCACCATACTCATCTTTAGCCTTACTTGGAACAACTACTCCTTGAACACCTAGGTGTAACTCTAGTTATTGAATGTGTAACCCCATACTCATCTTTAGCGTTATTTGGTACAACAAATCCACAAACATCTAGGCGTAGCTCTAGTTAACGAATTTATAACCACCATACTCATCTTTAGCGTTATTTGGTACAACTACTCCATGAACACATAGGTGTGACTCTAGTTTGTGAATTTATAACCACCATACACATCTTTAGCCTT
>NW_013756763.1:0-1009 GCF_000517525.1 Limulus polyphemus | reverse complement strand
TTTGTTTTTGCATATCTGTTGTAAAAATTGATTAATTGTTTGAAAAAGTTACCCATTTCTTTTTTTATATACAATGGCTTGATTTACAGTACAAATATAGCCAATTATGTAGCTTTGCGCTTAACAACAAACAAACCCTTTATGTTCAGGATATTTAAGTTAATATCTTTTTAAGCTTCGAGTAAGACTAAGAAAATATTTTAAAATGATTTTTTTTACTACCATTGAAACAGTTTAGGGGTTGCGAGTTCGAACCCCCTCACTGAACATGCTCGCCCTTTCAGTCGTGAGGGTATTTTAATCTGACGGTGAAACCCACTTATTTGATAAAAGAGTAGCCCAAGAGTTGGTGGTGGTGGTGTTGACTAGCTGCCTTCCCTCTAGTTTGTCACTTCTGAATTAGGAAAGGCAAGTGCATTTATCCCTCAAGTAGATTTATGCAAAATTCCAAAAACAAGTAAACATACCCTTTAACATATCCGTAATTAACATTTATAAAATTTACCTTAAACATGTTAACCTAGCCTATAGCTATGACGGAGAAAGTAAGCGTGAGGACAGTTAATAATACACAGTAATATTTAAGCTAAAGTTAGGAACTATTCATGTTTTTTCCTACTGGCAAATAATTATCATATGATAAAATTTACGTAAAGGTATACTGTATAATATATACAAACGTCATACGTGTCCTTGTTTTACGAAATGTTAACTTCACATCCACTGATATGTAAAAGTAATTTAACTAAATAGATAAAAGCTCCAAAGTATTATTTATTAAAATTCCAAATACCACTTTTGTGACATACATTAACCGTTACCCTTTATCGTTTGTAGATCATATTATAAGAAAGAAAATCACATTGAAACATGTCGTTTAATTAACTAAAAGTGTTTATAGAACTAAAATAGATAAAATAGAGGATAGTTTGTTATTTAGCACAAAACTGCACAATGGGCTATCTGTGCTCTGCCCACCGCATTTAATACTATAAATTGCGCAGTTTCT
>NW_013756762.1:0-1332 GCF_000517525.1 Limulus polyphemus | reverse complement strand
CTGTGTTACTTCTAATGATAAAGTTCTTTGTTACTTGTAATGATAAAGTTCTGTGTTACTTCTAGTGATAAAGTCCTTTGTTACTTCTAGTGATAAAGTCCTTTGTTACTTCTAATGATAAAGTTCTTTGTTACTTCTAATGATAAAGTTCTTTGTTACTTCTAATGATAAAGTTCTGTGTTACTTCTAATGATAAAGTTCTTTGTTACTTGTAATGATAAAGTTCTTTGTTACTTCTAATGATAAAGTTCTTTGTTACTTCTAATGATAAAGTTCTTTGTTACTTCTAATGATAAAGTTCTTTGTTACTTGTAATGATAAAGTCCTTTGTTACTTCTAGTGATAAAGTCCTTTGTTACTTGTAGTGATAAAGTCCTTTGTTACTTCTAATGATAAAGTTCTGTGTTACTTCTAGTGATAAAGTCCTTTGTTACTTCTAGTGATAAAGTCCTTTGTTACTTGTAGTGATAAAGTCCTTTGTTACTTCTAGTGATAAAGTCCTTTGTTACTTCTAGTGATAAAGTTCTTTGTTACTTCTAGTGATAAAGTTCTTTGTTACTTCTAATGATAAAGTTCTTTGTTACTTATAGTGATAAAGTTCTTTGTTACTTGTAATGATAAAGTTCTGTGTTACTTCTAGTGATAAAGTCCTTTGTTACTTCTAATGATAAAGATCTTTGTTACTTCTAGTGATAAAGTCCTTTGTTACTTCTAATGATAAAGTTCTTTGTTACTTCTAATGATAAAGTTCTTTGTTACTTGTAATGATAAAGTTCTGTCTTTATCACTAGAAGTAACAAAGGACTTTATCACTAGAAGTAACCTCTTTGTTACTTCTAGTGATAAAGTCCTTTGTTACTTCTAATGATAAAGTCCTTTGTTACTTCTAGTGATTAAGTTCTTTGTTACTTATAGTGATAAAGTCCTTTGTTACTTATAGTGATAAAGTCCTTTGTTACTTCTAATGATAAAGTCCTTTGTTACTTATAGTGATAAAGTCCTTTGTTACTTCTAATGATAAAGTCCTTTGTTACTACTAGTGATAAAGTTCTTTGTTACTTATAGTGATAAAGCTCTATGTTACTTCTAGTGATAAAGCTCTATGTTACTTCTAGTGATAAAGTCCTTTGTTACTTCTAATGATAAAGTGCTTTGTTACTTCTAGTGATAAAGTCCTTTGTTACTTATAATGATAAAGTCCTTTGTTACTTCTAATGATAAAGTCCTTTGTTACTTCTAGTGATAAAGTCCTTTGTTACTTGTAGTGATAAAGTCCTTTGTTACTTCTAATGATAAAGTCCTTTGTTACTTCTAATGATAAAGTCCTTTGTT
>NW_013756761.1:0-1010 GCF_000517525.1 Limulus polyphemus | reverse complement strand
TGCCACTGTTGCAGGTTTTCTTGCAACTGTTGTTGTCTCTCTTCTTGTTTATTTTCTCTTTCTTCTTGTTTCTTTTCTTTTTCCTCCAACAACTGCTGTAATCGCTCTTGTTTATTTTGCTGCCACTGTTGCAGGTTTTCTTGCAACTGCTGTTGTCTCTCTTCTTGTTTATTTTCTCGTTTTTCTTGTTTCTTTTGCTGTTCTTGTATTGCTGCCATCAAGTCTGCTATTCTGTAGTTTGATTTGCCGCTTCTCGTTTCCATTTTTTTTTTTCGTTCCACTTCTGACACCAATTTGTTACGTCTCCGTTTGTTAATTGATTTTCGGTAACTTCGTTCCGACGAAACTTTAGCGACACAAGTCCTTGCTTAATAAAACTGGTTTATTCTTTCTGAATATAATGTTGCGTTATCGAGATCATGTGATTCTCACGCTCTCTACTTTCTAGAATTATCCTGTACTTTGGCGAATGTTCTACTTCTTACTAGATGTAGGGTAGGCTGGTATATAAAAGAAGGGAATGTAATGTGTGTGTGGACATTGAGTAATTGAACTGCAGTCACAGGGTATTGTTGAAGTTAACGTTCGTTCGTGATACTGTTTGTTTTAGCACGAATATTGAGATTAAGTGTATCGCAGAGTTATATTCGGAAAGAATAAACCAGTTTTATTAAGTAAATACTTGTGTCGCTAAAGTTTCGTCGGAACGAAGTTACGGAAAAATCAATTAACAAACGGAGACGTAACACTATTAAAACGCAAAAGTGAGACAATTATCAAAGCGTAGAAAGTCAAACAAGTATTTTTTTTTATATTTACAATTACATTAAAATATGTCAAACTATACTACTAATCTGAGTTCATATATTACTAAGCGGTTGATCAGAGTTGAAACCCAAATCAGTTGATTCGTTGACGAGGAACCCACTTTGAGACTAATAATGCTTGGAGACGGCTTGAATGGGTAATGAAGAAAAACTTTAATATAAGTTTAACATAACAGCAAATGT
>NW_013756760.1:0-1008 GCF_000517525.1 Limulus polyphemus | reverse complement strand
TTATACTGTTTGCTTGTTGTAGTACGTTCCAATGCATCGAGTAAAAGGTCATTTTCAACGGTGAGAAAGTATGTGCCCTTTTAAACTGTAAGTTTAACTCACATTCCTTAGTCTGTAAATACAAGCCCAACAAGCAGGTATTGAAAGATGCTAAAAGTGCAACATACGAATATACCAAAGAACACTAATCAGGATATGTGTATTTTTGTATTTTTCAATTCTTACAATAAAAGTGTATAACAATATTAGCAGATGACTGTGATCCTCTTAGTATATAAGCCCACTGTAAATGAAAGAAAAGAAAACGTCATTTCAATCTTATAAATGTAAATAAATGTCTGAAGTTCCCCAGAATGCATAGAAGTTCCATGTTGCAGTGCCTCCACAAAAAGTCTCCCGATTTGGCACTTCTCACTGTTAACAGTTATGAAAATGTTTTCTATACACCAATATGCACGACAGAAATTAAATTGTTCGTTTGTTTGAAGTTAAGCACAAAGCTACACAATGTACTATCAGTGATCTGCCCACCACGGGTATCGAAACCCGGTTTCTAGTAAGTCCGCAGACATACCTCTGTGCCACTGGGGTCTAGCTGGAGTGGTCTAAATGATGGACTTCACGAAAGCGTCAACAATTATTCTAACGAAGAAGTCCACATCCGGTAGTAGGCTTGAGGGTATGTAACGCTAAAATTTAATCCTTGAAGTGAGAACAGAGCAGATATTTAGTTGTTTGCTTTGCTCTTAACAGCAAAGAACTAACCAGTGACCAAAAACTAGATTTTCTTAGAACTATCACGATCCAAAGACACACTAGATCTTCCCAGAATGCCACGATGCCAAGCAAGCTCCATCAACATAAAAAGGGAACCACAGTTTTCGACTTCTCTATCTTCACATATAACCAACATGTTAGAAACTCATTAAGTTTGTTTGTAATTAAGCACAAAGCTACACGATGGGCTATCTGTACTCTGCCCACCACGGGTATCGAAACCCGGATTCC
>NW_013756759.1:0-1260 GCF_000517525.1 Limulus polyphemus | reverse complement strand
GTTTTTGTGTGTTTTTTAGGGGTGTATGCTTGCGATTGCCAACTCTACCATACACCCACTTTTTATAAGTTACTTGGAAGCTGTGTAACAGTGTTCCACATCTTATCGTGCTACCGTTACTTGAAGATTACACACAGAGTGTATCAACCAAGATAGTCATCGCTACAATATAGTTCCCGTTAATTATTGGGTACTTGAGAAGTGCATGGCAGAGGTGTACAACTCCATCATGTTTCGATGGGGGGTAAGATCGCCGTTATAAAATTCAATTTATCTCTGAAATAAGACTTATAACGTGATATCATACCTTCTCTTGATCATTTGTTGTTAAAATACATCCTAAAACGTAGTATCACACCTGCCTTTAATCATTTGTGGTTAAAATAGAGTTAAAACGTAGTATCATGCCTGGTTTTGATCATTTGTTGTCAAAATACGGCTTAAAACATAGTATCATACCTGCTTTTAATCATTTGTGGTTAAAATACGGCTTATAACGTAGTATCATGCCTGATTTTGATCATTTGTTGTTCAAAAGTAGACGGTTTGCATGATATTCAAGGAGCTACAAAACATTTACCTATTACTACCGACAGTAAAACCCTCGGAGTTAAAAACAAGTGAATATTCTAATGTTACATTCATGAGAACTGAGAATACACGTGGTAATCTACAATATACATCCTCGTCGCCATTGATACTGTGTCATAGCTTGGTATAATGACACAGGTAATTTCAGATTTTAACATAAAGCAACAGTATACTTTATATTCTTAGTTCTCCAAATTAGTCTTTTCTTAATAGCGAGGTCTGCACTCATCTTAAATTATTTTCTTATAGAATCCATCAGTAGCTTGTGTATTATAGCTCGTTAATCCATATTTTGAGTTAAATATTACATGTTACAGTGGACAATGCAACTCGTCATTGGGTGTCCATAGATGGTTAAAGAGTGGCAATTTGTTTGTTTGTTTTTTGAATTTCATGCAAAGCTATACGAGAGCTATCTGCGCTAGCCGTCCCTAATTCAGCAGTTTAAGACTAGATGGAAGGCAGTTACTCATCACCACCCACCGCCAACACTTTTACCAACGAATAGTGGGATTGATCGCCACATTATAACGACCTCACGGCTGAAAGGGCGAGCATGTTTGGTGTGACGGGGATTCGAACCCGCGACCCTCAGATTGCGAATCAAGCGCCGTAACCACCTGGCTATGCCGGGGCCTGATTATAGTTCTAAAATTCCTTACTTTATAG
>NW_013756758.1:0-1005 GCF_000517525.1 Limulus polyphemus | reverse complement strand
CTCATCACACCATAGAATTTAACTCATTTCTTATAATTCTTTAATTTTATTTGTTGTATTTACGTTTAGCAGCTCTACGTAATACTTCTGTCATTATATTGGCAGCATTTTGATGGAAAAAAAAAACAGTCGATGTAATTCGCTTTATCGCGGCTATGTAATTGTGGTTCGAGATCCTTTAAATCTTCATTTCGTGACTCCAACAAAAATTAAGGACCCTTCAAAATTACTTTTTGAAATTGAATTTTAGAAAAATGGCTAATAATATCGTAATTAAAAACATGAAATTTGCTAATTTTTCATTGACTCTCAATAAGTCAAAACTCCAGGGTTTTTATGTTTTCATTAATAACACAGGCCTGCGATGGTTTTATTGTTTTGAAATTTTTACATGTTCTACAGTAATTCCTATACGTTGAATCCGAAAATGATATCCATTTTTCTCCATCACGTACAGATTTTTTACAAAACGTCATAACGCAATACATAAAAGAAAGACCGCCACGTAGTTTGAGACTTAAAGTCGTAGATTTCACAAAAAAATCAAGATGAATGAGGATGCATATTTGTTTGACATCAATGTTCTTCCATTTTCTTCAGTTTATTTGTATTTTTGTTAACAAACCTAATAATAAAAAATGTTCAAAATAATAATTTGATCTAAGTAAGAGTTTTTTCTTCCTGATTTGTAAAAAATCCTTACGTGATAGAAAAAATAATATTATTTTCGAAATCTGTGTAGCTGAATTATGGCAAATTCGTTATTAAAATCAAAACAACATTTATAAAGTTTAAATTCTCATGTCTGTTTAATTATTAGTCAATGTGAAAAAGAATTTATAACAGTAGCCAAACAACAAACTTTGAAAATAAAGAATAAATGTAATAATATATCAAACTCTATTTCTGCCCGATGTTTTTCTGATAAAAGTCATTGATTGAAGTATAAAGGTTAGTTTCATAAGGATTACCAGTATTAAATAATTTCATTTAAGAGAATAAAAA
>NW_013756757.1:0-1065 GCF_000517525.1 Limulus polyphemus | reverse complement strand
CTTGTTAATTGGTTTTCAAGGAAACAGTTTTTCTTGAAAAAGCTTTTGACGTTGCTTAGTTCTAAACTGAATGTCAATTCGGTGATTATTATTTTAAAGGCCCTGAGAACCAGTACAAACACTAAATTATTTTTTAAAAACAGCAGATATAAAGCTATTGTAGTTGAAGAATGAACTTGGTTTTTGGTAACTTGATACAAATAATGTTTTCCACTTGTTAAAGACTTGTAGATCTAAAAACAATAACGTAGAGTATGTTTCTTTTTCAACATTGAATTTTACATTCTGATGTTTGTCTTCATAAATGATAAAAAACATTGTAAGAGGCATTTATTTTTGAAGAGTAAAAACATATCATATACATGCCGTTTATAAAGAAACGACATGATATTATCAGGACATTGTTGTAACCATATTTTTTTCTTAATAGCATACAAAACCTTAGCTAGGTCGAAGCCAATTTAGATCCCATTGATACAACATCAACTTGGTCATAACAATAGGTAAAAAAATACATCTTTAGATAAACGACTCACATCACAGCTTTCAAAAACCAAATTTGTGCATAGATGAATCACTTCTTTCAAAAGGATATTAGTGTATAATGATTCAATATCAAAATTGGCACTATATATATTGCTTCAATATCACCCTTCACTGCCTGCAGACAGTTGTGGGAAGGCGACTGCTCCCTAAAGTAAAAGAGACTGTCCCAAAATCCAGATTGATAACCAACATACAGAACTCTCTACATGTCGTGATTACCTTGAATGTACTATGCTTTTCCACCTTAATAAACTTTGACTTTTTACATATTTAAAATATATAAAATAAGCAGATAGAAAGATGATATATAAAGGGAAAACGTTAGTGTCCAGCGTATCCCGTATCTTTTTAATTTAGAGGAATCATAGTGGTTCCCCTAACCATTACACCTATTTCTCACGTAGTAAAAGACAACTGACTCACACTAAGTAGAAACTGATTATTTTCATACGATGAGACATCTAGTTTAAAATTACACAAATTCATAAATAATATAAAGTTTAAATAAACAAATATGGT
>NW_013756756.1:0-881 GCF_000517525.1 Limulus polyphemus | reverse complement strand
TTATATCGATAAAAGAAAGTGGAGCACAGGGACGCAAAACACGCGTATAATTTGCAGCTTCGATGGTGGAGTCAAGCAAGTTGATGAGAGCTTTCCTTGCTGGAAGTGATGACACCAGTAAGCCAGCATCTGTTCCTTTTGATGGCAGCAAAGAGGTCAAAGTGTAAAATTGTGAACATGCTATTTCATTTGAAATATAAAATGATGAAGAAACTGTTCTCTGTCCTGCTGAAAGCTACAATAATAAACAAGAGGATTCCACTTTGTCAGAAACAAATCTACAGAATAGTGTTGTTAAGCTAAAAGAGGATGATCTAATAAATATTTTAACACTCAGGGATATTGTATTTATGAAGTTTGATACAATGGGCTCAACAGTTGTAACACATCCACATCGCATAGAGATTGTTAAAGTTGGAGCACATGAATTTCAACATAAAGAAGATCCATTTGATGCCAAAGATGGGCGTTCTATGACTGCATTTTGGTTTAAACGACGCCTTCTGAATGGACAAGAGGTCAATCGTTCCTGGTTGGTGTATTCACCTCTACATAAAGCAGCATACTGCTTTGTTGTCTTCTTTTTTCATCTACATGTATGACATCCGATAGTCGGTCTGCTTTCAAAACACAGGGTGGATTTTCTAAGTGGAAAAAATTCTAAAGTTAAGTGCCCATGAAAATAGTGACTGTCATCGTGAGTCATCTGCTGCTTGGAAAGAAACTGAGCGCCGAATTCATCTTCAAAATGGCATTGATGAAGAGCTGCAAAGGCAAATTCAGCAAGAAAAATAAATGGAGAGATATACCGCGACGGATGCTGGATTGTACACAATATTTAGCCTCTCAGAATATTGCATTTCGTGTTTATAGTGAGGACA
>NW_013756755.1:0-1008 GCF_000517525.1 Limulus polyphemus | reverse complement strand
GTTTTTAAATATTCTAAATGTTGACTGTCTTTAGTTCTTCTCACAGCTGATGGTAAACATCACTTGTCAAGTGACTATATTTAGTTCTTCTACAGCTAATGGTAAACATCACGTGTCAAGTGTCTATCCTTAGTTTTTCTAACAGTTGATGGTAAACATCACGTCTTAAGTGACAGTATTTAGTTCTTCTCACAGCTGATGGTAATCATCACGTCTCAAGTGACAGTCTTTAGTTCTTCCAACAGCTGATGGTAAACGTCACGTCTCAAGTGACTGTCTTTAGTTCTTCTCACAGATGATGGTAAACATCACGTTATAAGTGACTGTCTTTAGTTCACCTCACAGCTGATGGTAAACATCACGTCTTAAGTGACTGTCTTTAGTTCACCTCACAGCTGATGATAAACGTTACGTCTCAAGTGACTGTCTTTAGTTCTTCTAACAGTTGGTGGTAAACATCACGTGTGAAGTGACTATCTTTAGTTCTTCTAACAGTTGATGCTAAACATCGCGTCTCAATTGACTATCTTTAGTTCTTCCCACAGCTGATGGTAAACATCACGTCTCAAGCGACTCTCTTTGGTTCTTCTAACAGCCGATGGTAAACATCACGTGTCAAGTGACTATCTTTAGGTCTTTTAACCATTGATGGTAAACATCACGTCTTAAGTGACTCTCTTTAGTTCTTCTAGCAGTTGATGGTAAACATCACGTGTCAAATAACTCTCTTTAGTTCTTCTAGCAGTTGATGGTAAACATCACGTGTCAAATAACTCTCTTTAGTTCTTCTAGCAGTTGATGGTAAACATCACGTCTCAAGTGACTGTTTTTAGTTCTTCTAACAGTTGATTGTCTTTAGTTCTTCTCACAGCTGATGGTAAACATTGCGTCTCAAGTGACTCTCTTTAGTTATTCTAGCAGTTGATGGTAAACATCACGTCTCAAGTAACTTTTTTAGTTCTTCTCACAGCTGATGGTAAACATCACGAGTCAAATGACTATCTTTAG
>NW_013756754.1:0-1009 GCF_000517525.1 Limulus polyphemus | reverse complement strand
CGGAGACGTAACAAATTGGTGTCAGAAGTGGGATAAAAAAAAAAGAAGATGGAAATGAGAAGCGGCAAATCAAACTACAGTTTAGCAGATTTGATGGCAGCAATACAAGAACAGCAAAAGAAACAAGAAAAGAGACAACAGCAGTTGCAAGAAAACCTGCAACAATGGCAGCTCGAACAACAAAATAAACAAGAAGAACGAGAAATTAAACAAGAAGAGAGATTACAGCAGTTGTTGGAGGTAAAAGAAAAGAAACAAGAAGATAAATTACAGCAGTTGTTAGAGGAAAAAGAAAAGAAACAAGAAGAACGAGAAAAGAAACAAGAAGAAAGATTACAGCAGTGGCAAGAAAACCTACAACAATGGCAGCTCGAACAGCAAAATAAACAAGAGAGATAACAGCAGTTGTTGGAGGAGAAAGAAAATAAACAAGAAGAACGAGAAAAGAAACAAGAAGAGAGACTACAGCAGTGGCAACTGGAACAGGAAAGGAAACAAGAAGTACAAATGGAAAACATTAGTAAATTTAAAAGCGAATTAGATACGTTAAAGGACGATCTATTGACTTTTACACAAGGAGGATACATTGACCCCAGACAATGACAAGCCCTATCCAGACCCTGCAGCTAAACCCTAATGCAGACATATTCAGTCCTGTTAGAAGTCACATCCCAGATATGAATGTCAGTACTAGGGGTGATCCAGTGCAAAGGAAGCCACAGGAATTCGATGGGAAGGCACCGTGGGAAGCATATAGAGCACAGTTTGAGTTATTGGCAGAGATGAACGGATGGACAGAGGAGCAGAAAGCTGTATATCTGGCAACAAGCTTGAAAGGACAACCACTGGAAATACTTGGACAGTTGACAGCAGCCGACAGACACAACTATAGAACACTGGTGTCGGCTCTGGAACTCAGGTACGGAACCCAGAATCAGTCAGAAGTCTACAGGGCCAGGTTTAGGACGAGAATCCGTGCTAAAGGGGAGAGCCTGCAAGAGCTGGCACA
>NW_013756753.1:0-3164 GCF_000517525.1 Limulus polyphemus | reverse complement strand
TTATGAAATAACTTGTAGTTTTCATACTTTACCAGTATTTGACGCAGAAAAAAGTAAATATTGTTATTTTTTGTAAATACTTGCTTCTTTGTTCTTAAGAACAAAACTACACCTGGGCTACCTGTGCTGTGCCCACCACGCGTACTAAAACTCAGTGTTTGGCCTCCAGACTTACCACTGAGCTACTGAGGAGCTTTTAACTATTCAATAGTTCTAGATTTATAGTGTACTGGTGATCAATCTTTCGCGTCGTATGTTTCTTATACTTAATGATAACCTATATCATAAGACATTGAAAACAAGACTGACACTTTTATTTAAAGTGCACGTGTTCTATGTTTCTATCAAAACTTTGATATTTGTAAGTGTATGTGTGAAATATGTTTTTCCTAATTTTCTCTGTAGAAAGCCATAAAAACCATCTCGTTCATAATCGAGAAAATCAAAATATTGAATTACCAACAATTTATATCATCACCGCTACTTATGCACGAGCTAATCAGATTCCAGAAATAACAAGATTGGCCCAAACCTTAATGCACGTGCCCAACATTCATTGGTTGGTTGTGGAAGACTGGTCTGATAAAAATCCAATGGTAGAGAAGATTCTGGTGAAACGGGGCGTTCAACACACTTATCTTGTAGGACCGAGACCACCCAATCATCTTAAATATCCTTATGCAGTCAGCTGTCACCATGCAGCCTTCAAATGGATCAGAAAAAACGCCAAATCTGGTGTTATTTTTATGGCAGATGACGACAACGTTTTTGACCTTCGAGTATTTGAGCAAGTAAGATTTCAACTACATCATGTGGAACACTTGACAACAATATAATTTCTGTAAATAAAAAAATACACGGCTTATCAAAATAATAATAAAATATCAATATCAAACTGTTTTTGTAATCTTTAACTTAGCTTATTTTCATCTGGTATAGCTATGTTTGTATACGACATATCTTTGTAAAATATTACACTTATCATCGTTTGATCCTACTTCCCCTCTAACCAGTTGAGTCAGTATTTCAAGTGGATAAAATATTGCTCTACAAACAATGACAATATCTCTATTTATTTTACTCATTTGGTTTTTACAATGATCGACAAGGTTCTTAAGCTGTAAAACAAATAGATTGAAACTAAATTTCTAATTTAATCCATTCATATGAAACTTTAGATTTTTTCTCACAGATGAGATCGACCAAAAATGTAAGTGTTTGGCCAGTAGGGGGCATGTTCAAGGAACAGTTTTCTAGCCCTGTCGTGAAGGATGGAAAGGTTATCGATTTTTACGACGGTTTTCGGAAAAGAAGAAAATTTGCTCTTGATTGGGCAGCTTTTGCTGTAAGTGTCCAACACTTTCTTAGTATTCCAGGAGCCACAGTTCCATATCGAAATGGTTTTGAAGAAGACCTGTTTTTGCAAAGTCTACGTTATGAGCTGGATGACTTGGAACCAAAAGCAAACAACTGCACAGAGGTAAGGAGACTTTATATTTAAAAAAATAATAAAATCTTCAACGAGTCTTTTTCAATTTATTTCAATTTCTACCTTAGAAAATATCCTTAAGTAACAGTAGAAGTGATGTATGTTTTAAAAATTAATGGTTCTAGCTTGTTTGTATATACATTAAATATCATTAAGTTACTATTGAATGAGTTAATATTAAAAGAATCTGACATGTAACATTGGTCAACTAAGATATAGAAAAACAACATACAGATAAAGGAGAAAAAATGTACTTTTAAAAGTCTTTACTTACATATATAGAGGGACGTACAAGTAGTCACTAGCGAAACGCTTAAAAGTGAACTCGTTTTATAGAGATACACAAATCGTATCGATTCTATGTCTAAAACTGTTGTATCATTTATGTGATACTCTTAAACCTTAGAATAAACATGTTTTCTATATTTTGTTGCGAGCTCTAGTTAACATAGAAACGTAAAGTTTGGGAAGGTTTGTGTTTTCATAATCAGGTTCTTTCTTCATGTTCTTCAATAATGGGTAAGTCCTTCCTACTGTTCTAGTGTGCCACGCTAAAACCTGAAATGAAAAACATATTACTTTTAAGCTACGTAACATGAAAAAGTAAATATATAAACATATTATTTAGAAAGTTCATAAACTGCATACCATATATTAGATTAGTTCATCAGCATTGACTTTTCCAGATTCGTTTTAATTATTGACATATTTGATACAATATAGCAAACACCAACAAGAGACGTTTTGAGAGTGGAATGTTTGAAAAGTATATTTCGTCTATACGAATCGATATCGTAAGTGAACTCATTATTGACAAAATGTATTTCTTTTATATGTGAAATTACTAAAATATGAAACAAAATATTAACAAGCAATATTTATATAGAATATAAACGTGTGTGTGTGTGGGGGGGGGGGTATTCATTAACCTAATCTTTCTTAAAAACAAGCTACAAAACCCATTATTTGATCAGACAAGAGTCGTTAGTAGATGCCACCTTTTCTCTCGTCTATCAATTCAAAATTAGGGACAGCTATGTATAGACAACCCTTATGTAACTATCGGTAAATTTATGAAACAACGTATTGTGTATCGTTCAATGTAGAAAATAAAAACACAATAAGTTTGTGACCGGAAATCATATAACACCCGAAATATTTTCAGCTACACTATCTGAAGATGGATCCAATTTATTCAGATGTTTTGTATCATCTAAAAAATTAGTTGAATCTAAGTCTTTACGTCGGGAAAATATCCATACTCGTATCAGATGAAGTTTATAACAGAATAAAACCACGTGATTGTATAAAACGTTAAAATGTTTTAACCTAACATGAAACTTAATTAGATGTATTATCGCTAATACTTTACTCATCCTTAAAATGAAATGAATGAGAACAAACTTTTTGTTAATTAGTTTTCCAGAGTTTGAACTTCGGTCTTGTTTGTTTCAAATTCGCAATACAGTGTTTCAAACACAAGATATATATTATGAATCAATCTAAAATATTGTTACGTCTCCGTTTGTTAATTAACTTTCCGTAACTTCGTTCCGACGAAACTTTAGCGACACAAGTCCTTACTTAATAAAACTGGTTTCTTCTTTCCGAATATAACTTTACGATACACTTAATTTCAACAATCGCTCTACAACAAACGCTATATCAACGAACA
>NW_013756752.1:0-1010 GCF_000517525.1 Limulus polyphemus | reverse complement strand
ATTGCTCACATAATAAATCAAACATAGTGGCACCCCACTCACCTCCTTCCATTTTTGGAAACGCTCCCTTATATACACTTACTTCTATACAAGAAATGAATAATTAACCGGAAGCACAGAATGTCCCCCTAGTGGCTTTCTCAGCAATTTTAATGGGCTTGGTGCCATTTCTTTCTTTTGAACCAATATTTCAACGAGGTTGGGTGTCTCTTTAGTCTGCTCAAATTTCATATTTTTTAGACTAAAATACATCTTAGTTTCTAATTTTGATAAATTATAGTGGAATTCTATATTATTGATGTAGTAATTTATGATTTTTTAGTTATTCAAATAAAAAAAATTATTTTGTTTCATATCCTCCACCTGCAAAATTTTTTAAGGCTTAGCAACCTAAGTCAAGCAGCATCCGAGTACAAAGGTCAGAACTAAAACAGATAATTGTTTGCTTTACTTCTTTAGTTACTGTTCTATGTTTTAAGACAAACAAGTTTAAGAACTTATTTCGAAATAGCAATAATCTGTACATATAATGTATAATAATTGAAATGTGACTATTTTACAAAATACTCGTCTACTAAAACACAGCCAAGACAAGTTACTTTGTACAGACCAAAAGCCAGTTTTATGTTATTAGATATAGTAAAATGAGTGCAGGTGTGCCACATCACTGTAACTTCTGTATTGTTAGCCAGGCATGGTTGAAAGGTCAATATAATAAAAATAGTAAATATATATAAATGTATAATGTTACGAGATTTAAGCTATTTAGTCTAAACATTTTTGTTTTCGTGTTATAATGTGTGTTCGTTCTAGAATGAAAGAGGCATAACTTATATTTATTTCCTAGTTTTTTAAGATGGTTGCAAGATTGGTAGAAACCACCGAACCCGTATAGAGATTAATTACTGAAAATAACAGATAAAATATACTTTTTTCTTAAGAAACGTTTGATAATTATCTGCACATTATACAGATTTTGCATGTGAAATTTCAAAACTTTCTGATGCATT
>NW_013756751.1:0-1009 GCF_000517525.1 Limulus polyphemus | reverse complement strand
GGACTATCTGTGCTCTGCCCACCACCGGTATCGAAACCCGGATTCTAGCGTTGTAAGTCCGCAGACATACCGCTGTGCCATTGTTTGGACAGACAATCAGAAAAATAGCTGTTGTATGTGCAACAACCATTTCTTTATAATAGAACACAATTTTAAATAACAATACCCTTCTCACTGCAGGAACACGACTTTCAGTAGAACTTACTTAAGGGTTTGACTACATCTTTATTGATGTAATTTGTAAATATAGCACTAAAAACTGTTATTTTTTCAATAAAGGATACCTTTATAGTGTTTCATATCTTTGGAATATATGTGTGTTTCATATCTTTGGAATATATGTGTGTTTCATATCTCTGTGATATATATTGTAACGGTCTAAGATGAACACGCTGCTTCAATCAGGGTTCAACAACAAAAAATAATTTATTCAGCACTTACCAAAACACAGTTAATAAACAAGTGCCTGGTCAGGACTTCACATCAATATTAATTAACATTTTATCATAAATATTAATAAATCAATAATAATGGAATCGGGGAAAAAGAACCAGAAAGAAAAAACTAACCCCCCCCCCCAAATACACCAAATACAATATTCCAAAAATACTTTTGACTATCGAATGACAAACAGCAATAACTATATCCTCCAATAACGTTCTCCTGACTCTCACTCTTAGTGAAGCTTCTGGCAAGGTATTTATTCACAGAGTAGGTCACGAGAGTACATCTCATGTGATCATGAATTTACATAATATTCTGCTACATTAATAGTATCTCTACGTCACCGTAGATAAAAATTCGTAGATAAACTAAACTATAAACACAACATAATGAACGAAAGATAAACACAACATAATGAATGAACGATAAAAACAACATAATCATAAAAAAAATATAATTTAATTTGCTTTCTCACAATGTGTTTAATATCCCTGTGATACGTGTGTTTCAATAAAACTCAGATGTAGATTCACATTATTATCAATGTGTGTTTTATCATCACGTG
>NW_013756750.1:0-1078 GCF_000517525.1 Limulus polyphemus | reverse complement strand
GCCAGCAACTTCAACACAGGGAAGATGCCACGGCAGGAAAGGCTGCTACCCAGAAAAGATGTTGGAACTGGTTGTTGGAACTGTGGAGAGCAAGGACATATGAGGAGCTAGTGTAAGAAGAATACTACCAGTAGTGGTTGGTGTTGAAGGACGCCCACTAACCCCCATCGTGAAAGTCCCAACAGCTAAGTGTAAAATGGAAAGCACACATAGTGTCTATGTGACAGGAAAGCTGGATGGCCAAAGGTGCAACTTTGTCGTAGATTCTGCATCTAAGCAAACCCTTTTGAGTATCAAAATGCTAGATCACAAAGGAGTACCAGAAACCATACAGAAGATCTGTGGTGTGACAGGACATTATACAAGGTTGTGGGGACCAGTGTGGGTAACTATTGGGCTCATGGACATAAAGGACAGACACAAAGTATACTTGGCTGACATTGAAGACCCATGCATATTAGGGTTGGACAAGTTACTACCAAGGAAGTGTGTAGTTAACTTTGATAAAATGACGTTTGGGAACAATAAAGGCCAAATTATGGTAAGTGTTGCTGCTTCTGTTGATTTGCATGTCACAGCACTTAAGTCAACTACAATGTCAGAGAATATAATTTGAGGTAGAATAAAAGAACATCCCCAAGTAAGCCCGATTCTTGTGGAAGCAGTGGAAGACCCATCCAGGCCAGTGGACGTGATGATTGGAAGGTCTTTTGTGGCGGGTTTCAAGTAGTACCCAGTGGCTAATTTTTCTAAATGTGAGCAAACACTTAAGGAAGGGGCATTGTTGGGTGAGTGCCAGGTGGTAGAGCTAGTCAATGTTAAGGCAAGAAATACAACGATAAAGAAAGGACATCCTATTCCAGAACATTTAACTGACCTCTATAAGAAGAGCATAGCCCATTTGTCATCACCACAGGCTCTTCAGGTTAGGGACCTTTTGGCGAATTATACAGACGTCTTTTCAAAAGAAGATCATGACCTTGGCTGCACAGACCTTGTGGAACACAGAATAAACACAGGCAATCACTGTCTGATAAAGATCCCTCCGATGAGAATAGCCCTGGCAAAGCGACAAGAG
>NW_013756749.1:0-1008 GCF_000517525.1 Limulus polyphemus | reverse complement strand
AATAGCAGCAGTCCATAACCACACGGAACATCATCGGTAGCGGAAGAAGGGACTTTAAGGTCTTAGATACTCATCCTTACTATATATCGACAAAACTACTTATGTACATATATATATATATATATATATGACATAGTTTACGGCCCCCTTTGGCACAGTGGTAAATATGAAGGATTAACGCTAAAAACCAGGTTTCGATACCCGTAGTTGGTACAGTATAGATAATCCATTGTATAGTTTGCGCTTAACAACAAATAAACAAAGCACGTTTTTGTAACAATTACTTTCGTTTAAAAAGAGGTGATAATGTTGTTGTGTTTTTTTTTTTTACAGACTATTTTTCTTTTTTTTTGTGTTTCAACATTTTGTCGCAAAATTTAATCAACAAAATTAAACGAACTTTGGAAAGAACTATACAATATTTTTTGTCTCTTCTTATTTACAAGAGAGTAGTTTTGGTTTTCTTAATGAATCGGTGTCTAAACGTGAATCATTACTTTCTGGTATTCAACAGACGGTGCAAATATATTTACTTATATGAAGTCATGTACTTTATGCAAAAGAAATAGTGAAACATGGTGATACACGGCCATTTTAGATAGATAGATATTTTTAGCCGCGGCATATCGGCTCATAGAATGGCTCTGAGTATTTTTTTTTTTAAGTACAAACGTTTAGCTCATAGCTCCGTCTATCTCTTGACAGATTTGAGATCTAATTACAGTTTTGGACTCAGTAGGTCAAATCCTTCCGATTGATATATTTGACCACGACCAAGGTCTCATAGATTAATTTACTCTAATCCTGCCTAATAAATTTTCAAATCAGGGTAGGCTAGTAGAGGTCCTGATGAGTAATAAAATAAAATCTGGTATACGTGCATTCCACGCTTGGTATTGTTGGCGCACGAAAATATAGCTAATAAAAAGGAAAAAAGATCTCATAGATTAATTTACTCTATTCCTTCCTAAATAAATTTCAAGTAGCCGCGGCTATTGAGGATTCCTT
>NW_013756748.1:0-1008 GCF_000517525.1 Limulus polyphemus | reverse complement strand
GAGCTCACAAGAGATAAGCATCTAATGTTTTCAAACTTTGATATTTATTTAAGCCCTATATTTTAATCGCTATACACTCAAAAAACGACTTAATTAAATTAACGAAGATTTTAATTAAATTAGTATCAAATTCTTAATACTATATTTGCCTATTAAGATTCTTAATAATTATATTAAATATGATATGAATTATTTTTTATGAAGCTCTTCTAATTAACTTAAATAATAAATTTTAAATACATTGGCAAATTATAAAAATTGCTTAATCAAATAACTTATCGGGAGAAAACTTTTAAACCAATTACGTATTAACGTAATTTAGCCCCCAATGGCACAGCGGTATGTCTGCGGACTTACAACACTAGAAACCGGGTTTCGATACCCGTGGTGGGCAGAGCACAGATAGCCCTTGTGTAGCTTTGTGCATACTTAAAAACAAACAAACAATTAACGTAATTTAATGTCACGAACTATTTACATTTAGTTTGTCATGTTTATATACATGTTAAAAATTTTTTTGAAAATTATTATTTTTCTAAAACTTTTTTGGTAGACTATTCAATGTGTAAATAAACAATTGTTTTTCATTATCAGATCCTGTTTTCTTCACCCATCGTTATCGCTACTAAGAAAAGAAAATTAGATGCTGAGTGTCGCCTTTTCAATGATGAATGGAGACAAAAGTACTTCTTTGTGGAAACAAACAACCAGAAAGCTAGTTGCATGATATGCAACGAAAGTGTTGCCGTTTTGAAAGAGTACAATCTTCGGCGTCACTATGAAACAAAACATCTGCCAACATATTCGAAGGTTTTCTGGAAAGTTACGTTCTGAGAAATTTGAGTTCATGAAACGTACTTTGGAATCTCAAAGGAATCTATTCACGAGAATGTTTGCTGAAAATAAATCTGTCACTCGTACAAGTTACAAAATAGTGCATAAGATGGCAGAGCGAAGAAAACCGTTTACTGACGGCAACTTCATCAAAGAGTGTATGATGGAAGCACC
>NW_013756747.1:0-1008 GCF_000517525.1 Limulus polyphemus | reverse complement strand
TTGTTTTAAAAACCTCGCGCGAGATGCAGGATTTTTTAAGTTTTTTTGCAACTAATACGGAGACAGACATTCCACGTAGAATCGCTGGGTATGTGAGGGCCACATCAGGAATGAGGGCCACATCAGGAATGAAGGGTTCTTTGTTTAGTAGCCAAATGAGAAGAGAGAGAGAGAAAGAGGACCTTGTGATATATAGAGTCTTAGACTCTGGTGCCAAGTGCGTGTAAGAACCTGGTAAAAATAAAACACAATTACTACAATCCGAAAACTGCTTCAAAACAAGTTGCTCTATTAACTGAGCGCAACACAACAACAACAGATAACTTTATTACGAGGTCACAGTCTTGTTGTGTGCCATTATTAGTTCTGAATGTAGATATTTCAAACAAAGGACAAGAATTGACGCTGGAACCATTCTTGTAGTGGAGACGACAATAATTGACGCTGGAACCATTCTTGTAGTAGAGACGCTAAAAGCCACTGAACAAAACTGAAACCTCTGTATATGATGGGAGCTACGCATGCGCAGCAACCCCCGTACATCAAGCCAGGGGTCAGCACCCCTAGTTACCGCGCACTTAAGGACAAGTATAAATTAATAGGATTTTGAAAACGAAACCGAAACCTCTTGTAAGTCTGATTATTACACCAAAAAGAATCATTACAAATATAACCATCTTATGAAAAACAAACATCGAATATTTGGCGGGTGTTACATTCCTGCTTCGTTGCATCTTAGAGTTGAAAGTATTAAGTTATAGTTCCCGGTTAAAAAATGTCCAATGGAAACATATTCAAAGTACAAAAGCTAAATCATGGTATTACGCTTCCATTTTTCAGAAAATAGAGAAATCTCACTGCGGCAAGAATCGTTATCAGACAGACGGTAGCACTGCATGCGTAGAGATGGCTCGGATTGTTCATCTAAATGGTATTTTAATTATCTCCTCAATAGGTCATCAGAACTTTACAATACTATACAGTGTTTCCTTTTGTAACAATAGCTAT
>NW_013756746.1:0-1496 GCF_000517525.1 Limulus polyphemus | reverse complement strand
AATGAAAGGATAGACCATTCCAACCTTTCACTTGTTGTTAAACAAATGTTTAAACAACTCTATTCAATTAAGGAATATTTCTTTAAACTCTACAAGTGTAATATATTTTAAACTCTACAAGTGTAATATTTCTTTAAACTCTAGAAGTGTAATATATTTTAAACTCTACAAGTGTAATATTTCTTTAAACTCTACAAGTGTAATATATTTTAAACTCTACAAGTGTAATATTTCTTTAAACTCTAGAAGTGTAATATATTTTAAACTCTACAAGTGTAATATTTCTTTAAACTCTACAAGTGTAATATATTTTAAACTCTACAAGTGTAATATTTCTTTAAACTCTAGAAGTGTAATTTTCTTTAAACTCTACAAGTGTAATATATTTTAAACTCTACAAGTGTAATATTTCTTTAAACTCTACAAGTGTAATATTTCTTTAAACTCTAGAACTGTAATTTTCTTTAAACTGTACAAGTGTAATATTTCTTTAAACTCTACAAGTGTAATATTTCTTTAAACTCTACAAGTGTAATATTTCTTTAAACTCTACAAGTGTAATTTTCTTAGCAAATAGAGACTGAAAGTCTGGTGCCAATGCTTCATCTTTTTTGTAAAACTATTTACGTCTACTAAATGCATTTTAGAAATTGGATAACCTGTATGTTTAAAATCGATATGTTCATGCTTTTCAAAGTTTAAATTTTCACCATTTTTACATGTACTTTTAACAAGCTACGAACATTAAAAACAAATATATTTTCATCCAATTTTCTACATGAACATCTCCTTCCGATTGTCTGATCGTTTATAATTTTCTTTTTAATTTGAACAAGAAGACCAAAACAAGGTGAAAATGAATATATTTTTTCGGAGCAAATTGGGCTTTAATACAGTTCATAATCTTTCTGAAAGATAAGCCTATACTTTTACATCATTGCCTGTGAAAATGCTCAATCAAAGTGGTGTTTCAATTCCTCTCTATATACAAACCTTAAAAATGACATGTTTCAAATCCACCCATTGTAACTATATCACACATTTTATGCCACGTGTTTCATAATGTGTCCTAAAAACAATACACACATGAAGTAAAACTTAAAAAGTCTTGTTTTTAAAATTGCAAGTATCGTACAGATAGCTGCACAGTAAGACTGTTTATTAAAATGTAGCAGCAATAACCCTATGGATATTTTGGGAAATTATCAGGTGGAGAACGTGCCAAGAGACTTCAGAAGGTCATTGTACCTGTGATGGACTTTACACAGTGTGAAAACTGGTATCATCAGGCAGGAAAACTGGTCACTCTTCAGAATGGGCAAATGTGCGCTGGCTACAAGAACGGAGGCCAAGACTCCTGTCAGGTAAGAAATAGTATTTATTATACAGAATAGGTAAGAACTTTATTGTGACAAACCGGATTACCTCACTGTTACCAGTTCAAGTTTGATGTTCGAAGTTTACAGTGACAAACCGGATTACCTCACTGTTACCAA
>NW_013756745.1:0-2360 GCF_000517525.1 Limulus polyphemus | reverse complement strand
AATGAAGATGTAGTAGATGATCATTTCCATGTGATGAAGATGTAGTAGATGATCATTCCCATGTGATGAAGATGTAGTAGATGATCATTTCCATGTGATGAAGATGTAGTAGATGATCATTTCCATGTGATGAAGATGTAGTAGATGATCATTTCCATGTGACGAAGATGTAGTAGATGATCATTTCCATGTGACGAAGATGTAGTAGATGATCATTTCCATGTGATGAAGCTGTAGTAGATGATCATTTCCATGTGACAAAGATGTAGTAGATGATCATTCCCATGTGACAAAGATGTAGTAGATGACAAAGTTAGATATTGCAGATACTTATTTTTATATCTTCATTCAGCTGCTTTTGTATAATTATTTACATTTTGTTCACATGAACCATCAGTAATTGATTCTGTCATTTTTTCACTTTCTTGTCCAAGATTACTTGCAACAACTATGGACTTTGTCACAAGAGTATAAAAAAGATCATTTCTTTAACTAAGTCAGTTTCTTAACCTTTCTGAATGTTTTGACTTATTCTTACCTGTGAAATTTCAGTGTACACCATTGCAGTTGATATTACTGGAATATTTACTGCAGAAAGTCCAGTCTTCTACTAGTTGAAAGTTTCTTTGTTAATAGAGGCTCAAATGGCTTTATGATGGGAGTTGGACCAAAACAACACTTCACCACTTCCACAGCATCATTTTGGGGCTTCTGATCCAAAAATTACAATAATTTAAAACTTTTTTTCATTTGACTTGTTTAAGATGCTTGTGCAAAGTTACTCTAGGGCTGTCTGCTTTAGCCATCCCCAATTTTGAACAAATAGATTAGAGGAAAAATAGCTAGTCTACATCACCTACCATCAACTCTTAGGCTTTTTGGTCAAATAATTGGATTTGACCATCTCTCTTGTAATGCATCAAAACTTCAAAGTGCAGGGCATGATTTTTTCTTTTTTTGTTGCAATGGGATGTGAACCATGGATCCTTGCATCCACAGTCTGGAACTCTAATCACTACTCCATGCCCAGCCATATTTTTCAGGGATATGCAGTTGCAAGCTTGGGAGCTATTCTAGAGAATTTAGGACTTTACATTTTTGGTATTCAGCATAGCTGGTGTATCACATAAGCTTTCTGGAATTATTGTCAATTTGCAATGCTTGCAATTGCTTTATAGACATTTTCTGGAGCTCTTTGGTTCTGGTTAATTCATGCAACAATATAGTCATATATCAAACCATAAAAACAAAAAATACATACTCTCAGCTTCTGTATGTGAAAATCACACTCCTCCTCCTGTATGTGGAAATCACACTCCTCCTCCTGTATGTGGAAATCACACTCCTCCTCCTGTATGTGGAAATCACACTCCTTCTTCTGTATGTGGAAATCACACTCCTCCTCCTGTATGTGGAAATCACACTCCTCCTTCTGTATGTGGAAATCATACTCCTCCTTCTGTATGTGGAAATTACACTCCTCCTCCTTTGGGTGAATAATCGTTCCTTCACTTTATGAGCTTGTTATTTTCTAGGATATCAGTTGATCAAATTTCTTGGGCTCTCTAACAAATGTCATACTCTTTCAGTTGTCTAGACACATTTGCCACTTTTCTGGTCTTCAGTCTCGTATCCAGTAGCTATCTCAGTATTTCCCTGGAAAAGTTTCTTTATCCATATCCCCTAGTTCAGGCAACAGTGTGACAAGGTTTTCCAAATGCCTTGTCACATTCTTTTGGTGATATATTGTTTGGTCAGCATAGCTGCGATTTTACTTGACATGACTTTTGAAGCTGCAACCTTTAGTTCCATTTTCACTTTAAAAACAGCTTCTACAGCTGAGTTTCTTGACTTTTTATCCATACATTTTCTAGTCTTCAGTCTGATCCATAGTCAAGAGAAGGTATTATCCTGTTATGTCTCTTCTGGGGTATTACTGGGCTACCTCCATCCATTCTTTCACTTTTTCCGGAGTTTATTCTCACGTCACTTGCCTGTTGTGATGGAATTTTTCAAGTCTTTTGTTGGGATTTTTTTGTGTTGTGAGACCTCCTATTCCCCATTGTCTTCCAGATTGAGAAGTTCCTTTGCATGCTTTGTTAACTGCACCTTAGTTTAATAAAGATCTCTATCAGGACTGAAGTTTTTTTTTGCCAGTGTTGTTTTAGAAGTCAGGATGGCTGAGTGATTATATTTTGTGTCCTATAAGAGCAGTGCTTCTGAATATTGCATATTTTTATACCTTATTAGTAATAAGCAACAAAAGAGTTGTTTTCTCTTTCACTTGCAAGGTGGCATAAGCTGCTTCTTTTTACTTAAAGCTTCTTGTTTGGATCTCTGATAGAAAACCAGATATCTTC
>NW_013756744.1:0-1008 GCF_000517525.1 Limulus polyphemus | reverse complement strand
TTAATTTTACGGGACGTATCTTCTTCCGTACTGGTCTCCGTCTCGTTGGTCTCTGCTTCATATGGGGTTCATCTGCTTCATCAGGAAATGTTCTATCATCGGTAACAGTCACATCAGTGGTAGTAACTTCATCAAGAGCTTCACCGTTTCCCTTCTCAAAGCTGAGTAGAGTTTCTTCTTCGGTGGTGGCTTCTTCAGGTGGCACGTCTTCAGCAGCGTCATTTGTTCTGTTGTTCATTTCGTTCCAACTGAAATGTCCTGGACCGTGATAATACCAAAGCCTGTTGGCATGCACCACTTTTGGCTTACCTCGCCGACCACATTTTATCCGAAAAGTCACGTCTGAGAGACGATCCACTATGTTATATGGGCCTTCCCATGGAGAAGACAACTTAGGAGACTTCCCTTTGGTCTTCCTGGGATTATACAACCACACGTTGTCTCTTGGTTCAAAGCTGATTTCAGTAGATCTCTTATCATAAGATAACTTCATCGAATCAGCAGACGTTTTCAAGTTGGAATGCACTTGATGGTGAATGTCATCCATCCTTTCCGATAACACTTTCACAAACTCTGACACATTCTCAGGCAACTCTTCATAAGGTGGGCGTCCCTTATGCTTGGGTCCACTTTTAGCACTACATGTACTGCATGTCCTGCCCCATTCTTCCACATCTCGCCTCATACCTATCCAGTAAAATCTTTGTCGTATGTGACTCAATGTCTTCTTGATTCCGAGATGTCCTCCTGTTAAACTATCATGGGATTGAAGCAGCACAACTTGCCGTAACTTCCTCGGGATAACTGTTTGCCAAGTCGTCACTTTCCAATCGGTAGTTTCCCATCTCCGTACAAGAATACCATCTGCAAGCTTTAACTGGTCCCATTGCACCCAATAGTGGCTTGTCACAAGGCTTAAACTAGACACATTCTCCCAAGGAGGGCACGAAACACTTGCTTTTAAAAAATCAAATATTTGCTTCAAATCTTGATCTTTCTTCTGCTCTG
>NW_013756743.1:0-2516 GCF_000517525.1 Limulus polyphemus | reverse complement strand
TACACCAGGGATAGGGTACACTATGTAGAGTATTTACTGAACAAGGAATAGGGTAAAGTATGTAGAGTATTTACTACACTAGGGATAGTTTACACTATGTAGAGTATTTACTGCACCACTGATAGGATACAGTATGTAGAGTATTTACTGCACCAGGGCTAGGTACAATATGCAGAGTATTTACTGCACCAGGGATAGCGTACACTATGTAGATTATTTACTACTTTAGGGATAGGTCCAATATGTCGATTATTTACTACTCTAAGGATAGGGTACAATATGTAGAGTATTTACTGCACCAGGGATAGGGTACTGTAGGTAGAGTATTTACTGATCCAGCGATATAGTACACTAAGTAGAGAATTTAGTACACCAGGATAGGGTACAGTATGTAGAGTATTTACTGCTTCAGGGACAGGTACAATATGTAGAGTACTTACTACATCAGGGATAGGGTACACTATGTAGAGTATTTACTGCACCATAGATAGGGTATACTATGTAGAGTATTTACTGAACAAGGAATAGGGTATAGTATGAAGAGTATTTACTGCACCAGAGATAAGGTACAGTATATAGAGTATTTATTCTACACCAGGGATAGGGTACAGTATGTAGAGTATTTACTGCACTAGGGATAGGGTACAGTATGTAGAGTATTTACTACACCAGGGATAGGGTACACTATGTAGAGTATTTAATGCACCTGAATAGGGTACAGTATGTAGAGTATTTACTGCACCTGGATAAGTTACAGTATGTAGAGTATTTACTGCACCAGGGATAGAGTACACTATGTAGAGTTTTTATTGCAGGAGGGATAGGGTACAGTATGTAGAGTATCTACTGCACCAGGTATAGGGTACACTATGTAAAGTATTTACTACACCAGGTATAAAGTACACTATGTAGAGTATTTACTACACCAGGGAAAAGTACAATATGTCGAGTATTTACTACAAAAGAGATAGGGTACACTTAAATACTCTACAAACTGTACCCTATCCCTGGTGCAGTAAATACTCTACATTACTCTACATAGTGTACCCTATCTCTTTTGTAGTAAATACTCGACATATTGTACCTTTCCCTGGTGTAGTAAATACTCTACATACTGTACCCTATCCCTGGTGCAGGTTTCCTGCACCAGGGATAGGGTACAGTATGTAGAGTATTTACTGCACCAGGGATAGGGTACAGTATGTAGAGTATTTACTGCACCAGATATAGGGTACAGTATGTAGAGTATTTACCACACCAGGGGATAAGGTACACTATGTAGAGTATTTACTGCACCTGAATAGGGTACAGTATGTAGAGTATTTACTGTGCAATAAATACTCTACATAGTGTACCCTACCCTGGTGATACTGTACCCTATCGCTGGTGCAGTAAATACTCTACATAGTGTACCCTATCCCTGGTGTAATAAATACTCTACACACTCTTCCCTATCCCGGGTAAATACTCTACATACTGTACCTTATCTCTGTTGTAGTAAATACTCTACCTGCACCAGGGATAGCGTACACTATGTAAAGTATTTACTACACTAGGGATAGGTCCAATATGTCGATTATTTACTACTCTAAGGATAGGGTACAATATGTAGTGTATTTACTGCACCAGGGATAGGGTACAGTATGTAGAGTATTTACTGCACAAGGGAGAGGGTACAAGATGTAGAGTATTTACTACACTAGGGATATGGTACACTATGTAGTGTATTTACTGAACAAGGAATAGGGTAAAGTATGAAGAGTATTTACTACACCAGGGATAGTGTACACTATGTAGAGTATTTACTGCACCAGTGATAGGTTCCGTATGCAGAGTATTTACTGCACCAGGGATAGGGTACAGTATGTACAGTATTTACTACACCAGGGATAGGGTACACTATGTATAGTATCTACTGCACCTGGATCAGTTACAATATGTAGAGTATTTACTGCACCAGGGATAGAGTACAGTTTGTAGAGTATTTACTGAACCAGGGATAGGGAACAGTATGTAGAGTATTTACTGCACCAGAGATAGGGTACAGTATGTAGGGTATTGACCACACCAGGGATAGGGTACACTATGTAAAGTATTTACTGCACCTGGATAGGATACAGTATGTAGAGTATTTACTGCTCTAGAGATAGGGTACAGTATGTAGAGTATTTATTGCTCCAGGGATAGGTACAATATGTAGAGTATATACTACACTACGGATAGGTACACTATGTAGAGTAATTACTGCACAAGGGATAGAGTACACTATGTAGAGTATTTATTACACCAGGGAAAAGTACAATATTTTGAGTATTTACTACAAAAGATATAGTGTACAATATGTAGAGTATTTACTGCACCTGGATAGGGAACAGTATGTAGAGTATATACTGTACCAGGGATAGGTAGAATATGTAGAATATTTACTACACCAGTGATAGGGTACACTATGTAGAGTATTTACTGTACCAGGGATAGGTAGAATATGTAGAGTATTTATTACAACAGGGATAGGG
>NW_013756742.1:0-1008 GCF_000517525.1 Limulus polyphemus | reverse complement strand
CTACACGAGGGCTATCTGCGCTAGCCGTCCCTAATTTAGCAGTGTAAGACTAGAGGGAAGGTAGCTAGTCAACACCACCCACCGCCAACTCTTGGGCTACTCTTTTACCAAAGAATAGTGGGATTGACCGTCGTATTATAATGCCCCCACGGCTGAAAGGGCTATCATGTTTGGTGGGACGGGGATTCGAACCCGCGACCCGCAGATTGCGAGTCGAGCGCCCTAACCACCTGGCCATGCCGGGTCAGCCGTCCCAGAAGAGGAAAGACGGCCAGTCAACAGAGCCCACCACCAGTTCTTGGGTTTCCTTCATCTGATAGAATGGCGGGATTTCACCATCATTCTTTTAACGCGCTCATGGTCCAAAAGAGCGAAGCGCGATTTTTTGTTGGCAGCAACAGGACCCAAAAGATTGGTCCGCAGGTCCATAGTCCAGCATCCTAACCTCAGTATTATTTTGGATTGGTTCTATAAGAACTAGAGCATATGTTTTGCTGCAACAGGACGCGAAATATTGATCTTAGGATTCATATTCCGGGAACACTAACCGTTAGGTCGCTCCATCCATTCTGTGATGAAAATACTGTTTTTAATAATAGTATGTTTGAAGTTTTGCAGATCACTAGAGGAACAAATTTGCAGTTATAGACTGTGGTTATATTTGTATAGGGTGTTTTGAGAACTGAAGAATATGAGATAAAGTTGAGAAAGTATTGGAAAAACATGAATAGGAATAAGCGGCCTAGCATAGCCTGGTGATTAGGACCCTAGATTCGTAATGTGTGGATCGTGGATCGAAATCCAATGCTAAACATTCTAATATTTTCAGCCATGAAGGCGTTATAATATGACTGTCAAAACCCAATATTCGTTGGTAAAGGATAACCCAAGAGTTGGCGGTGGGTGGTGTTGACTAACTACCTTCCCTCTAGGCTTTTTACTTATCTTTTACGATCTTAATCCCAATTAATCAATAATTTTTATACCCGGCTGACTAACCCTGGGCTT
>NW_013756741.1:0-1008 GCF_000517525.1 Limulus polyphemus | reverse complement strand
TAGCTTTGCGTGAAATTCAAAACAAACAAACAAACACAAAGCTACACAATGGGCCGTTTGTGCTCAGCTATCGAAACACGGATTCTAGCGTTGTTAAGTCCGCAGACATACCGCTGTGCCACTGGGAAATGCTAGAATTTTTTTTTAAAGGAACGTAATATAAAAACTGATTTCACATCATGATAAAACATTAGCCAATCCCTACAAAGAATTCTAATAAGAACAAAACATGATTGTTATAAATGTTAGAGAGTATACAAAACTGAACGACAAAAGTTGAGAGCTCTTGAGTGACTTTAGAACTGAAAATAGATATACTTTAGATATATAGCACGACTAGGAACCTAAAACGGGAAACGTAATAAACATACAGCTTGTTTGTTCAGCAATAAGAGTATGGCCGGGAAAAACAGTGTTCGAGAAAATTTAGCGTTTTATTAGGCTTAGCCGTCAGCAACAACCTGTGACTGTAAATGTTAATTAAAATATAGTTATTCTTCTATTTCGTACAATCAAGAGATCAGCATTGTTATCAAAGTTTTAACTTTGTTGTGTCATCCAATATCAAAAATGAAATGAAGTTTCGAGTTCCCAGCATTGTTGACAACAAAGAAGAGAGCGTACCGCAATCAAAAGCCTGCTGACCCCTGCTATCAAAATTCATCGTGCGATCTTGTATATTGGGCCCAGGCACATAGTAATAGCATACTGAAGAACGTAACATAGGTTACAGAAGTGTGTGTTATTTGAGGGGGGGGGGGGGGGGAGACGGAGAATGGTTCTGATAAGCTTTATAATTTTAAAAGTAATGGTTTGTATGCCCCAAAGTGGTGTAAACTGCATATATAAATGGCGTTTCAAAGAATCTTTTGTTTATCATCCAGGCCCGGCATGGCCAGGTGGTTACGGAGCTCGACTCGCAGTCTGCGGGTCGCGGGTTTGAATCCCAATCCCACCAAACATGCTCGCCCTTTCAGCCGTGGGGGGCGTTATAATGTGACGGTCAAT
>NW_013756740.1:0-1007 GCF_000517525.1 Limulus polyphemus | reverse complement strand
GTCCCACATGTAATCTTACACGTTCAACTTGTTATGTCACACGTCCTACTAGTTATGTCATGTGCCCCACTTTTTATATCACACATTCTACTTGTTACCTAACACGACCAATTTGTTATCTCACATGTCCCACTTGTCATATCACACGCCCTACTTGTTATCTCACACGTCCCACAAGTTACGTCACACGTCCTACTTGTTAGGTCACACGTCCAATTTGTAATGTCACATGTCTTACTTGTTATCTCACATGTCCTATTTGTTATGTCACACACCCCACTTGTTACCTCACACGTTCCTCTTCTTACCTCACACGTCCTACTTGTTATCTCACACGTCCCACTTGTTGTCTCAAATGTCCTACTTGATATGTCATGTATCTTACTTGTTATCTCACACGTCCTACTTGTTATGTCACACGACCCACTTGTTATCTCTCACGATCCACTTGTTACTTCACACGTCCTACTTTTATGTCACAAGTCCCACTTGTTATGTCACAGCCACACTTGTTATCCCACACTTTCCACTTGTTACCTCACACGTCCTACTTGTTAACTCACACGTCTCACATATTACGTCACACGTCCCACTAGTTATCTCACACATCCTACTTGTTATGTGACACGCCCCACTTTTCATCTCACACATTCTACTTGTTACCTCACATGCCCAATTTCTTATCTCACACATTCTACTTGTTACCTCACACGCCCAATTTGTTATCTCACACGTCCTACTTGTTATCTCACACGTCTTATATGTTATATGACTCATCATATTTGTATTGTCACATGCCCCACTTGTTATCTCAAATATTCCACTTGTTACCTTACACGTACTACTTGTTATGTCACACGCCCCACTTGTTATGTCACACGTCCAATTTGTTATGTCACACGTCTTACATGTTATATGACACATCATATTTGTATTGTCACACGCCCCACTTGTTATCTCAAATGTTCCACTTGTTACCTTAAACGTACTACTTGTTATCTCACACG
>NW_013756739.1:0-1009 GCF_000517525.1 Limulus polyphemus | reverse complement strand
TGTATATATTGTTGCGTCATGTTACTAGAACTTAATGAATGTGACAGTAAAAGTAAAGAAAAGTGAAGTTAAACTGCAGTGATTGTGAATTTAGCCACAAAGAGTGTATAGTGGCGATTTATTATAATTGTATTGTAATAACAGAGTAGAGAAAAATAATTTGTCTTGTAAATTTGGTTCTAAAAATAACTGAACCAAACTGTGTAGATTTTTGAAGTAAAAGGGAATTATTTAAAGCTCTGGATACAACTGTGGTAACCAATGGTTATAGTGGTGATTTTAAAGTGAGTATCACAGCCTTGTATTCTAATAACAGAGTAGAGGAGAATAATTTGTCTTGTCAAAGGGTGTTCTAAAGTAACTGAACCCGGCTGTTGGACTTTGACGAAAACGAGACACTTATTTAAAGCTAGAGATACAACTGTAGTAACCTATGGGGTAACGTAAGTGAATTATTCCTTGATACTGTTGTGATAAGAGTAAAGAAAAATAATTTGTCTTGCCAATTAAATTATAAAGTAATTGAATCAACCTGTGTAGACGTTTGATAAGAAAAGAGAATTATTTAGTTTTGAGATAAAACTGTGATATCCTGTAGTGTACATACGTTCGACTTGTTTTGAATATTTTATTTTAAAACATGTGGATTAAGTGTGCTATGCGTTTATTGTTCGAATTTATCGCCAACAAGTCACATACACTTACTGTAAAAGAATCCAAAGCACACTTGTGTAAAACCCTGACGCTAACTCAGTTACACCCATCTTTAAAACTGAGAAGCTTAATACTCCAAGATTTTTAACGAACCTACTTAGAAACAAGAGCTAAAAACCGAATGTTTACAGATCATGAATACGCATTTTTTGTATAAGCATATATTCATAAATACCCGTTTACATCTTACTTGCTCTTCAAAAGTTGAAGAATAATATTGATACACAATGCGTTAGTCCCCCTCTACCCCAAACCCCTGAAAATGTATATATATATATATATATATATATATACT
>NW_013756738.1:0-1009 GCF_000517525.1 Limulus polyphemus | reverse complement strand
GCCCCCACAGCTGAAAGGGCGGGCATGTTTGGTGTGACGGGGATTCGAACCCGCGACTCTAGTGCTCTAACCACCTGGCCTATATAAATTATAATTTCTTAATATACAGCACCAGAAAAAATCTTAAAAGTGTTGGAATGACTTGAATCATTCGTTCCCGGATTCTCTAAAGTAACAGCTAATACAGTACACATATATATATGTTAGTATCCAAATTTTTCACAAAATACGTATACTAAGATATAGAGCTTTTTTTTTCTGACATTGTAGGTCAAGTATACAACAGGCAATGAATAGTAAGGTATCGACCACAATGAAATATTTAAGGAACTTGGATGTAACGGACAATTAATGAAATTGTAGCAATCACTCCAGATAATGATCTTGGACAGGCTGTTTTTTATTTGTTTCTTGTCAAGCGCAATGGGCTATCTGTGCTGTTCTCACTACAGGTGTCGAAATCCTGTTTTTAGCGTTATAAGCTTTACCGCTGAGCCACTAGGGGGCTTGGACAGGCTTATTCCGTAAGCTGAACAATTAGATTCATTAAATTATTTTTTTTCTTTATAAAAATTAGGGTTATCCTGTAAGAATACCGAAAAATAAACATTTGTTGTTACACTTAGTTTTCAGACTCTTTATACATATACTACATTTCATACATATATATATATATATAAAACTGTGCCCCCCCCCCACAGTGGCACAGCGGTATGTCTGCGGACTTACAACACTAGAATACGGGTTTCGATACCCGTGGTGGGCAG
The DNA here is from genome assembly GCF_000517525.1 of Limulus polyphemus. Classification (NCBI taxonomy): domain Eukaryota; kingdom Metazoa; phylum Arthropoda; class Merostomata; order Xiphosura; family Limulidae; genus Limulus; species Limulus polyphemus. Next base: position 242 of record NW_013756738.1, on the reverse strand, counting down.
AGCACAGATAGCCCATTGTGTAGCTTTGTGCTTAATTACAAACAAACAAATATAAAACTTTAGGAATATTACAACACTGGAATCAACAAAAACTGCACGAGGTCACGAGGAACAGTTAATTATCGTTTAAGAAATCTTTATCATCGAACAGTCCATCATTAATGAGTTTTGTGGTTAAAATGATTAATTAATTAATTACTTTTCAGTGATTAATTAAGGAACCAACGATCATCAAGGGCGTA
>NW_013756737.1:0-1009 GCF_000517525.1 Limulus polyphemus | reverse complement strand
GAAACAAATCCACAGAATAGTGTTGCTAAGCTAAATGAGATGACCTAATAAATATTGGATACAGAGATATTGGATTTATGATAGTTTGATACAACAGGCTCAGCAGTTGTAACACATGCACATTGCACAGAGATTGTTAAAGTTGAAGAACATGAATTTCAACATAAAGAAAGTCCATTTGATGCCAAAGATGGGCGTTCTATGACTGCATTTTGGTTCAAACCATGCCTTCTGAATGGATAAGTGGTCAATTGTTCCTGGTTGGTGTATTCACCTCTACATAAAGCAGCATACTGCTTTTGTTGTCTTCTTTTTTCATCTACATGTATGACATCCAATAGTTGGTCTGCTTTCAGAAAAAAGGGTGGATTCTCTAAGTGGAAAAAAATTGAAAAGTTAAATGTCCATGAAAATAGTGACAGTCATCATGAGTCATTTGCTGCTTGGAAAGAAACTGAGCATTGAATTCGTCTTCAAAGTGGCATTGATGAAAAACTGCAAATGCAAATTCAGCAATAAAAAAATAAATGGAGAGATGTACTGCAATGGTTGCTGGATTGTACACAATGTTTAGCTTCTCAGAATCTTGCATTTCGTGGTCATACTGAGGACATAACCTCAAACAAAAACCCTGGAAATTTCCTGTCACTTTTGCAGTTATTAGAAAAGTATAATCCTGTAATGAGAGAGCATTTAGAGCATGTTAAAAACAAGCAAACATCAACATCTTATCTTTCTCCTGAAATCCAAAATGAGTTTATAAATCTCATGGCTTCATATGTGCAAAATTATTGTCTGTCAGCAATTCGTAGAAACAAATACCATGATATTCTGTTTGATTCCACACCTGATTTAGCCCATTGTGAGCAATTGGCCCAAGTGATTCGGTTTGTTGACATTGACTTTAATACAAGTAGAAGTCAAAGAATCATTTATTGACTTTATACAGATAAAGGAAAAAGATGCTGCCAATACTGAGAAAACAATAAGCACAAAATTAGAAGTAGAT
>NW_013756736.1:0-1451 GCF_000517525.1 Limulus polyphemus | reverse complement strand
AACTACGACAGCTAGCACTTAGATAATAATGATAGAGCAATGACATTTAATCAATAGTACTAAAATAATGACAGTTAACACTATTAAAGCGGGAAGATTTAATCATGATCATAGAAGTATTACAGTTCAAAATATGAGAACGGGAATATTAAATCATAATGAGAGAACAATGAACATAAACGATATTAAGACACGAATAGTTAGTCATAATGACATAACACTGACAGGTTAGTCAGCAAAACTATAGCAATAACAGATAGCAATATTAAAACGGAGGTACTTCATAATAGAATAATTTTAGATTAATCAACAATTCTAGAAAACCATGACAGTTTAGTTAACAATATTAAAACGGAAGTACTTCATGATAGAATAATTTTAGATTAGTTAACAATTCTAAAACCATGACAGTTTAGTTAACAATATTAAAACGGAAGTACTTAATAATGATAACAGAAGAATGTCAGATTAGTCAACAATTTTATAACAATGACAGTTAAGTTAACAAAATTAAAAAGGAATTACTTAATAATAATAACAACAGAAAAATTTCAGGCTAGTCAACAAGACTAAATCAATTACAGTTAAGAAAAAAATAATAAAACGGAAAAATAATTAGTTATAATGATACAACGATGGCAGATTAATGTGTTTAATTTAACCCAAAACGATTCAAGGACTATCTGCACTAGCTGGCCCTTATTAAGAAGTGATAGACTAGAGGGAAGGCAGCTAGTCAACATCACCAACTCTTGGGCTACTCTTTACAAACAAAAAGTTGAATTGAACAAGTCATTATAACACCCTCACGGCTGAAAGTGCGAGCATGTTTGGTGACAAGATTCGAACCCACGACCTGCAGAATGTGAGTCAATCGCCAGGCAGGTTAGTCAATATAATACTAAAATAATTATAGTTAACAATGCTACAACAATAGCAACTGAGCAGTTTAGTTGGAAATATTAGAACAAAGGAGCTCAACAACAATAAAACACTCGTGACAGTTTAGTCAACAATATTAAAACAAAACAGAGAACAGTATTACATTGTGAACACCCTCTACTAACGAAGTGTGATTATAATTAATTATATTTGTAAGTAGCTTGAGTATCCGTCCTCTAGACGGAAGATATGTAAATTCATGATTATTAAAGGTTACCTTAGGACATGAAACGCTGCTTATATGTAATTGTAAAAAACTCAAAAACGCCCATAAAAAATGCAAAACACAAAATGTGAAATCGCAACTTTGAATGTATCTTTGCATAGAAGCAACAAACCTTCATGCCAAATTTGGTAAAGATCCATCAAAAGGGGGCGAAGTAGTGGTAAAAAACGCCCAAAAAACCGCAAAACTGAAAATTTGTTTGTATTTCCCCATGGACCCAACAAACCTTCATTCCAGACTTGGTGAAGATCCATTAACAGGAGGTGAAGTAATAGTAAAAACG
>NW_013756735.1:0-1008 GCF_000517525.1 Limulus polyphemus | reverse complement strand
GCCCTTTTGGGTTCTTTGGGGTCTATTCGTATATAAAGACCTCACGGATGAGCAGCAACATTGTTAATAATAAAAACAAAAAAAACAGTGAAAAGCCCGAAGTGGTGAAACGTCAATAAAGATACTGTATCTCAGTTCTAAGTAGGAGAATGATTGTTTCGTTTATTGAAAACATTTATCGTAAAATGTCGCATTTTCTTACTTCGTGTTCGCCCTTTCAGCCATGGAGGCGTTATAATGTGACAGTCAATCCTACTATTCGTTGGTAAAACAGTAGCCCAAGAGTGTGCGGCGGGTGGTGATGACTAGCTGCCTTCCATCTAGTCTTACACTGCTAAATTAAAGACGGCTAGCGCAGATAGTCCTCGTGTAGCTTTGTGCGAAACTCAAAAACAAACAAACTTAATAACTTAATTTCTACATCCTTTTGTATAGAGGGAATTTATTCTTTTAAAGATCTTCGAAGCACAATAAAGTTTGTTTCAGCTATTCGCATAAATTTGTGTGTGCCTGTGTGAATTTAAATGAAACTTCAAAAGAATTTCTCTCGTCACACCAGTACAAAGTTTAAATTAATATCTGTAAAATGAGCTAAACAAAAAGAAAAAATGAAGATTGGGCTTTCCAAGTACACACATGATCTATTTGTTTCGTTAATAAGTCTATAATACAGAAATATTCTCCAAATACTTATTTAATCTAAAAAAACGATGTAATGACGATAATCAAAGGGTGTTCATGAATTTCGTCTACGTTTGTCAAACGAAAGGATATTACGAAGAGAGATTGGTTGTTCCAAACTTTATATTTTAACGCCTGTCCTTTGAGTGTTATTTGAACATTAAGCTGGCAGGCAACGTAATTATTACCAAGATTAGTATAATATTGAATTAAGTAGCTGGATTAAAAGCTGAATATATCTTGCGTACTTTATTATACTGGATTATGCGGATATTCAAATTGATGTTAAATATTATTCCCGCCTTGTTAAGAATGACAACCAGAATC
>NW_013756734.1:0-1007 GCF_000517525.1 Limulus polyphemus | reverse complement strand
AAATAACTGTCATGGCATAAGAATAACTTTTTACCCTGCCGAACAGTTAATCAGAAGGTTTCATTTAATATATTTAATAATTTTTTACTCGTGTTCTTTTCAGTTATATATATTTTTTGGACATTTCTTTCTCAGTGACTTTCGTTGCTCATTCAAACAGTTACTTAGGCCAGTATAGCTCAATGCTGAAACAAGGCCTAACAAAGTAGCGTTGTCAATCGATACGGTCGAGTGCAAAATGAGTTAACTATGTCTACCTCATTTTCATGTTCTTCAAAAAAAAAAAAAAAAGAGAAAAAAATCCGATCATACTAAAATATTATAATTGAAATGAAGTGTAAAATAATAAAAAACATTTTCGCAAACTTTTAAAAATATGAGGATTGTAATTGTACTAAAAGCTGTTCACAGGCATCTTTTCTTCTAGCAACTTACCACCAAGCTAAACTTCAATCGTTGTGTTGATATATCTCTACGCAAATCGCTCTTAGTAAATAAACATGCGCTGTAGATTGCAAACTCCAAAATGGCGTTTTTGTCCTGAAGGTGTCTGCTCATACTCCTTTGCACAGCCTAATTCTATACAGTACTCTCGACAGCGTGTTGAAATGACGTTACTGTGGTAGCTCCTCGGTTATTCGTAAAACAAAAAGCAAAATATATTTTTAACTTTATTAGAATTTTGTATTTATTTTTTAATAATTAAATAAGTGCTTCATGAAAAGTCAGAGTAAAATACCTAAGGTATATACTTATTCTTAGAATATATTTATTCTGTGCAAACAAATATAGAAGAAAATAAAGTTACACATTTACTAGACATACGAGATGAAATTTGATTATTTTCCTTTCATCTTTCAAAAGTTACTTTTGTCCTACATACAACAAAAATTACAATCAAGGGTAGGTGAAACTTTCGTGGTATTAATATTGGAAAATATGAGACTGTTAAGAGTGGTGTCTTCTGTAATAAAATTTCTTCAGCTCGCATTTATTAACTGATATTC
>NW_013756733.1:0-1008 GCF_000517525.1 Limulus polyphemus | reverse complement strand
GCATCTTTATGTAAAGATTTAGGGTATTTTGTAGTTACTCGAACTACCTGTAAAATGTAAGTGTTTTATTGCATCTTTATGTAAAGATTTAGGGTATTTTGTAGTTACCCGAACTACCGGTAAAATGTGTTTTATTGCATCTTTATGTAAAGATTTAGGGTATTTTGTAGTTACCCGAACTACCTGTAGAATGTAAGTGTTTTATTGCATCTTTATGTAAAGATTTGGGGTATTTTGTAGTTACCCGAACTACCGGTAAAATGTGTTTTATTGCATCTTTATGTAAAGATTTAGGGTACTTTGTAGTTACTCGAACTACCTGTAAAATGTAAGTGTTTTATTGCATCTGTATGTAAAGATTTAGGGTATTTTGTAGTTGCCCGAACTAACTGCAAAATGTAAGTGTTTTATTGCATCTTTATGTAAAGATTTAGGGTATTTTGTAGTTACAAGCACCGTTTCAGTGTTTTTAACGTAATTTATAAATATAAAAAGAAATTTAGTGTTTCAGTTAATTTTTTTATGTCTGATATAAAAGTACAATTTACTATTTGTAAGTGGAATTTTAGTATATCCCTGTGTAAATAAGATATAGTGTTTTACGTAGTTATAAGCTAAGTGTCCCCCAAGGTGGCTCAACGGTAAGTCTGCAGGATTAATATGCTAAAACTCCGGTTTAAATACCCATGATGGGCAGAGAACAGATAGCCACTTGTGCAGCTTTGTGTTTAACAACAACAACTAATAAATAAGTGAGCAAAAGTTTGGTGTATCCCGTATCTGTACACAAGATTTTGGTATATTCCGTATCTGTACACAAGATTTTGGAATATTTCATACCTGTGGTCAGAGTTTGATGTATTTCATATTTGTCAACATAGTTTTGATGTATTTCATATCTGTGAACAAAGTTTGATGTATTTCATATCAGTGAACAAAGTTTGATGTATTTCGTATCTGTAAACAAAGTTTTGGTGTATTCCATATCTGTACACAATATTTTGGTGT
>NW_013756732.1:0-1007 GCF_000517525.1 Limulus polyphemus | reverse complement strand
CTGTGTGCCTTAACGAGGTAATATATACATTAGTCAGTAATAACTCTAGACAGACAGGTCCCCAGTAAACATGATTGTTATTTTGTTGATTCACTTCATTGTTTTTGTTTAACATTAATCGTTTTTCTCAATGTGGTATGTGTGTTAACAAATCAAACAGTAAAGACCGCCTAAAAATAAAAAAAATAATACGTAAAATTCAATATCAAACAAGATGTATCTTAAAATAAATAACAATTTATGCATATAAATAATTTGCCCTTATGTGTGAATAATTTGCCCTTATATGTGAATTATGTGTCATTATGTGAATTTTGATATGAATTAGAACATAAAAGATATATATTGTTTACATAAAAGATCAATAGTTAAACAATATAATAATTAAGCACCTGTTCTAGCTAACGTATTTGTGAATATTCTTTATTATAAATACGGTTAACCTATGATTATGCTTTTTTTAGATATGTTGACAATACAATTGCTGGCTTTGTTTCTGGACGAATGGTTGAACAGTTTTTAGTACTTCTAAATTCATCACACCTTAATATTAAGTTTACCAACGAGAATGAGAATGATGGTAAGTTACCCTTTTTAAATATTATTGTTAATAAGGTTAATAATGCTTTTAAAACGAGGGTATTTTGAAAAGAAACTCAGACTGATCTTTATTTGTATTGGTTGTCGGGTCATCACAAGTTTCAAAAAATAGGGATTATAAAAACTTTATTGGCTATAGCCAAAACTAATTGCAGTTCAAAAGAAGAGCTGGATAAAGAAATACATTATCTGGAAAATGTATTGGTAAAAAGGAATGATTATCGTATTAGTGTGGGTAGAAAATACTTAAGAACTGATAGGTTGAGAGAAAAAAAGAAAAATCATTCAGATGATTTGGTTTATTCTATAATTCCGCATGTACCTCATTTATCAAATATAAATAAGACTTTGGAAAGGAATAGAAAGGATGTCTAAACTTCAAATTGTAAATTTATTTTATTACCAGG
>NW_013756731.1:0-1004 GCF_000517525.1 Limulus polyphemus | reverse complement strand
AAAATCAGCAGATGTCTATAACATTGTCAATTTAATGGCAAAAGAAGAGAAATATTTTATAGACTTCTTTTTTCTAAGAGCATTAAAAAGTATAAGACTACCATATCTAAATTGTACATCTATATTTCTAATCAGAAATTTGCTTATTCTTGTGTTTTTATTAAGCTATTGACTATTATGTGTATATATAATAAATATACTATGATCAAACACATGTAACTCATTGTTCTGCATGAAATTAGCTCCTCTTCTTAAGTTATCTAAATAATTCTTTATTTTGGAAAATAATCAAATGGCTTACTTGACAGATAAAGTAATTTATGCTTTCAGTATTTTTTGTATCATGCTGCTCCTGATTTCATACTTTTTAGAGCCAGTAATCACAGATGATGCAAAAGATTTATGTCACTTGGAAGTGGGAATGTTTTAACATGTATATTATGAAATCCCAAACAAAAGGCTTTGTAATTCAAAAATTTGTCTCTAATGTAGGCCTCAAGAATGAGCCATATCGTCGAGCTGATGCAGTAAGACGAAGTCAGAGAAGAAAAGAGAATGTTAGGCTGTCCCGTACTATGGATGAGTTAGAGTTCTAGAGTATATAGATTTGAAACATATGACATAGTGATAGCAGCAATTCTGTTGAATGTAGTTTGTGTATTACAAGTTTCTTTATATATATAATTTATGGCTACTATCACTACAAAAGTTAGATTGTTGAACGTAGATGTTTTTGATGAGGAAAACGTGTTTGAAATTTTAAGATAAAAAAATGTTTTTGAATACTTATCTAAATTTTTAAACCTTAAAATACATTGATTGCTTCAGTAAAACGTAAATAATATTTTTTTAATTTCTTTACATTCATATCAAAGTGGAAGTTTGTAAGTAATATGATTAAAAGTATATTGATGTCTTTTGTGTCGAACAAAAAGAAAATCTCAAATTCAGTATTTTCGGGTGAGTTGTTATGATATTTAGGTTAAACAATGTAAACATATTGT
>NW_013756730.1:0-1004 GCF_000517525.1 Limulus polyphemus | reverse complement strand
ATAAAACATCACTATTTGAGTATAAAATATTCTACGTAGAATCAAGACTACCAAAGTAATCACATTACGATTTATGTTGTTACTGTAAGCGTCACTATCTGGGTATAATGTACATAAAATCAAAACTACCAAAGTAATCACATTACGATTTATGTTGTCACTGTAAGCGTCACTATCTGGGTATAATCTACATAAAATCAAGACTACCAAAGTAATCACATTACGATTTATGTTGTTGCTCTAAGCAACACTATCTGAGTATAAAATAATTTACATATAATCAAGACTACCAAAGTAATCATATTACGTTTTATGTTGCTACTGTAGGCATCACTATCTGAGTATAAAATATTCTACATATAATCAAGACTACCAGACTAATCATGTAAAGATTTACGTTGTTACTGTAAACATCACTATCTGAGTATAAAATAATTTACATAGAATCAAGACTACCAAAGTAATCATGTAAAGATTTACGTTGTTACTGTAAACATCACTATCTGAGTATAAAATAATTTACATAGAATCAAGACTACCAAAGTAATAATAACATTACGATTTATGTTGTTACTGTAAACATCACTATCTGAGTACAAAATATTCTACACAGAATCAAGACTACCAGACTAATCATGTAAAGATTTACGTTGTTATCATAAATTGTAAAATGATATGCAGAAAAACACAAACCTAATATTATAAGAAGAAATATACAGAGAGTATCGATTATAGCGTGATGAAATCGACGTTTTCACATTTTTTATTACATATTACATCTTAATACGCTTATACTTTTGATGTATCTCTTAATACCAAACTTACTACGGTTATAGCTTACTTTCTCTTTATATATACATATATAAATATACAATCTGTAATAACCAGATAAATTAGTTATAGATAAGATATAACAGTTCAAATACAAACATTAAATCAGATGAATCATTGGAATAAGCAGAAATTAAAAGACAAGCAACAGATATTAAAAATGATAATATCAT
>NW_013756729.1:0-1122 GCF_000517525.1 Limulus polyphemus | reverse complement strand
CTGAAACTGATATGTTCCGGAACATACATTTGTAATATTAACCGTTAGAGCTGAAACTGATATGTTCCGGAACATACATTTGTAATATTAACCGTTAGAGCTGAAACTGATATGTTCCGGAACATACATTTGTAATATTAACCGTTAGAGCTGAAACTGATATAAATTAAGATCTACAATATGGATGACTTATAGAATTAAAAGTTATAATGTTAAGGCTGATTTTAGCATTTATTTGAAAACTAACTAATGTTTTCGGCTATAATCCCAATAAGCTCGGCAGCCTAGAAGCTTTAAGTTAGACCTGATTTTTGTTAATTAATAAATAAAGTACATTTTATCTGTGAATTCTTTATACTGGCAGTAAAATGACAATGACAGTAAAAAGCACGTATAGTAAACCTAGGTATCCAAATACACTGGGTTAGTATTATGAAAGTTAATACATACATAACTAACAGAGTTAGTAGTAATAGATAGGAAAAGTTCTAGCCTTATGAACCTTGTGGCAACGTGTTTCAGACAGTTAATTTTAACATTCTTCAAGGATGGTGTGTTTTATTGCAGTCTATCCGAAATAGAGAATATGATATATTTATTAAGTTTGTTTGTTTTTAGAAGTTAAGCACAAAGCTACACCATGGACTATTTGTGCTCAGCCCACCGCGGGTATCGAAACCCTGTTTCTAGCGTCGTAAGTTTGTAGACATACCACTGTGTATTTATTTAAAACCTCTAATCAACAGTAAGCCAACTATATATGTAAAGAAACAGAAAACGTAGCTTAGAAATTAATGAAGACAAACCTATACAAACTGACTAAAAAACGTAATTCAAAAGCAGAAAACTTATAAAGATTAGATTCAATGTACATACTATTAAATATTTTTGGTCATAAACCCAATAATATATGATGAGCTTAAGAAATTCACGTTAGTCCTAAATCAATGAGGTAAATTAACAATGCAAGATAATCTTAATAAATTATGAAAATTACTTGAAACGTAACATCTACAGGGTTTTGAGTCCGTTTTACTTCACCTAAATTAAGTAATGTTATAACATACATTCAAACATTAAGATGTAATGAAAGTAACTATAGGAAGAGGAAGTAAGTTCTTA
>NW_013756728.1:0-1186 GCF_000517525.1 Limulus polyphemus | reverse complement strand
AACTCAAACTTCTCGTCTTGATTAATTTAGTTACTTCTTTTTAAAAGAGAGAGAGAAAAACTCAAACTTCTCGTCTTGATTAATTTAGTTACTTCTTTTTAAGAGAGAGAGGTTTGAGTTTTTCTCTCTCTCTTAAAAAGAAGTAACTAAATTAATCAAGACGAGAAGTTTGAGTTTCTCATAACATACTCCATCTTACTCAAAGCTAGTAGTTATATTTTTGTCCTGTTTTTTTTTTATCTTCAAATTAAATCTGTCCGAATTCACGAATTTCATTTACTTCTTTGGATATTACGATTACGAACGCCATCTTTCAAGTTTTATTTTTTACGTTCAAATTAAATCTGTCTGGATTGACTTGTAGTTGAGTTAGTTTTTGCATCTTAAGAAAAAATAGTAAACTATTTAGATTCAAAAGTAGGTCGGTCGATCTTTAGTCCTATGATGTGTGTTAAGTGTTGATGGATTGGAAGAAATGAAGCTTTTATTAAATATACGTTACGCAGCAGTAAATTGTGTACTTTTGTGAATAAAATCCCGGTGGGTTTACTTAAATCAGATATGTGTGTGGCCGAGTTATTATTGGTCCCTTAACTTTATAAAAACCCGCTGTTACACAGGTATTACAAAAAAAAACAGTCTCAGGAGCTGCTTTTATGGCACCTTCGTTTACAAAGTTGTTGATTTGATATTTTATTTTATATAGACACTCGTATAAGAAAAGGAATAAGTGACTAAAACCTTGTACACGTTTATATGAGATTCGTGTAATCTCTTCGGGATAATTCGTGAAAACATCGGAAAATGTCGATTGGATGTATGTATCTTAATGTATATGAAACTTTGACTAACACTACTTAGGAAAAAAAAAGGTGTTAGATGATACAAAAAAATTGTTATCTTAAGTTCAGTTGACCTATGACCGTTATTTCAGTAATATAAAAAAATCAAAAAGGCTCTCATGGTCAGAGGGGTTATTACATTATCATTTGTTGTATCTATTAGGAGTTAACTTATGATTTAACATGAAAATAAAGGCGGATAAAAATAATTCCAAGTAAAACTAGCTTACTAGAAAATAAATGTTTTTTATCACAGAACCACACAATGTTCCATCGCGGGAAATCGACTCCCTGACTACATTAGATAGGAATGAGCTACTAAAAACTTCATGATTACAAAATAA
>NW_013756727.1:0-1006 GCF_000517525.1 Limulus polyphemus | reverse complement strand
ACTTCACCATCATCTACTCCTTCAGTCACTTTGACTTCAGCTTGATGGCACCTGTTAGCTCAACCTCTGTTTTGCAGCAATGTCTGCAGTCATTTTTGCAGGGTCTTCGGCTCAATCTGTTAGCATTTCCATGAGATTTTTCTTCTCTGTATTCAATATCATAATTATACTGGTCTATCTTTCCAAACCAACTTGCCAGTTGTCCCTCTGGGTTCTTTAATGATCTTAACCAGAGTAACGCAGCATGGTCTGTCCTGATGGTAAACCTGGTGCCATGTAGGTAAGGATGGAAATATGTCAGACTCTTTACTATAACAAAGAGTTCCCTTCGTGTTACACAGTAGTTCCTCATACGTCCTTGCTCTCTACAGTTCCAACAACCTTTCTGGGTAGCAGCTTTTCCTGTTGTGGCATCTTCCCTGTGTTGAAGTTGTCAGCATTGAGCTCTCTTGTGCCATGGTTTGTTACAATACCAGCTAAGTCCCTCAAACTTCTCTGAAAGATGCCCTTTTCTGGCCCTGAATCCTGATGACTGAACCAACCTTGGTACCTCTGTGCTGGACTTAACATAGGATTAGAATTCAAGAGCTCTCACCATTGCATCCTGCATAATAGAGGGGTGTGCTTGCTTTACTTGTATCTTCAGTTGTGGACTGTCCAAAGTTTCTACAAACTGATCTCTCAGCAACAGCTTGAGGACATCGGGTGGTGCAGTTGGGTAGGCCTTGTGTGCCATAATTTCCAAATCCTGTGCCAGCTCTTGCAGGCTCTCCCCTTTAGCACGGATTCTTGTCCTAAACCTAGCCCTGTAGACTTTGGACTGATTTTGAGTTCCATACCTGAGTTCTAGAGTAGCTACCAGTGCTCTATAGTTGTGTCTGTCGTCTGCTGAGAACTGTCCAAGTATTTCCAGTGGTTGTCCCTTCAAGCTCGTTGCCATATATAATGCTTTCTGCTCCTCTGTACAACCATTCATCTCTGCCAGGAGCTCAAATTGTGCTCTATA
>NW_013756726.1:0-1009 GCF_000517525.1 Limulus polyphemus | reverse complement strand
TAAGTTCCCAGTTGTCACCTGTAGTTTTGAATCAAAGTTTCTGTACAAACTAACTGTAATATGAACATTAAATTTTGTTTTATAACTGAATCATGTAGTTCCAGTATAAATTAAGAGCTAATATAATAGTAGTATGTAGTTTATGGGTCCCTAATCAAACCAGTAGCAAATTTTTTGAGGTTTGAGGAGGTCACACTACTCAGATACCTTCACTAGCTTTAACTGAGGTCCATAGAGTCCTGTATACCCCTGAAATAAGTCCTTGACCTTAGAAAGAGACTTTTGTGACTGGATGCATTGCTATGTACTCTGTTAAAAATAAAATACTTAGAATGAAGAGACAACTTATAAAAATGACATGTATATTAATTGAATAAGTAATATATAGCACTTGGTTCAACTATTGGTAATAATTACTAAAAATTATGATATGAAATATTTGTGTGCCATTGATTTCTCATATAAAAAATGTACATTTAATACAAAATACTATGTAAGGCTTGATATTTATTAATATCTTAATAAATATCTTAAATATTTGTTGGTGTCTACAATGTAAGAGCATATTTCATGATAATTACTATTTTCTGTCAGAGTATGATATATGAAGTGACCGCACAGTAATACAACACTGTGTGTATGATATTCACTGGGACAACAGTCAGGATCTCAACTGTCAAAAAATTCTCTTCCATTTTAAATGGCTTTAATGTGGAAGCTCTAAACCTCTGTAATTTCACTTTCACTTTCTGTTATCGGAATGTGATGGCTCACATTGCCCAATAACATTATCTAAGATCTACAAAATAATTATTATAACTGTACTGTAATGTGGTTGTGTGCATATTCCAACAGAGTCACAATGTCACACCTATTAGTTAAATAATTCATAAAATACTTGTAAATGAATAGCCTACAAACACTAAATACACAGCATTCAACAGTGTTAACCATAAACATGAACACCAGCAACACACAGGAACGGTGTTTTGATCAGAAATTTAAAAAA
>NW_013756725.1:0-1008 GCF_000517525.1 Limulus polyphemus | reverse complement strand
AAACGGTTATACCGTGAAAGTTACGGGAAGTTGTGCTGCGTCAATCCCATGATAATTTAAAAGGAGGACATCTCGGAATTAAGAAAACATTGAGTCACCTACGACACAGATTTTACTGGATAGGTATGAGACAAGATGTGGAGGAATGGTGCAGAAGATGCAGTACATGTTGTGCTAAAAGGGGACCCAAGCATAAGGGACGTGCTCCAATGAAGTTATATCAAGTTGGTGCACCAATGGAAAGAGTAGCCATTGACATTGCTGGTCCTCTGCCCCAAACTCGTGCTGGAAACAAGTACATTTGTGTGGTGATGGATTATTTCACCAAGTGGCCTGAGGAATATGCAATACCAAATCAGGAAGTTACAACTGTAGCTACGGCTATTAGTGATTTCTTCTTCAGATTTGGTATGCCATATGAACTGCATTCAGATCAAGGCCGTAACTTTGAATCAGCTGTGTTCCAAGAATGCTGCAAGTTGTTTGTCATCCGAAAGACCAGGACAACGCCACTTTACCCACAGTCTGATGGGATGGTAGAAAAGTACAACTGGACACTGGGACAGGAATTGGCAAAGTTTTGTAATAACCACCAAGATGACTGGGATGTCTTACTCCCTCCACTGTTGATGGCCTATAGGACAGCAGAGCATGAAACCACTGGATACACTCCAGCTAAGTTGATGTTTGGTCGGGAACTTTGGTTGCCAGTGGATCTGTTAACAGGACGCTCACTTTATGAAGAGTTGTCTGAGAATGTGTTAGAGTTTGTGAAAGTGTTATCGGAAAGGATGTATGATATTCACCATCAAGTGCATTCAAACTTAAACGTCTGCTGATTCGATGAAGCTATCTTATGATAAGAGATCTACTGAAGTCAGCTTTGAACCAGGAGACAAGGTGTGGTTGTATAATCCAAGGAAGACCAAAGTGAAGTCTCCTAAGCTGTCTTCTCCATGGGAAGGCCCATATGACATAGTGGATCGTCTCTCAGACGTGACTTTCCAG
>NW_013756724.1:0-1829 GCF_000517525.1 Limulus polyphemus | reverse complement strand
CGGCGTGTAAGATTAGGTAATGGTACATTATCAGAATATCTAGTTCACTGTATCGGCCTGTAAGATTAGGTCATTGCCCTAGGTAATGATACATTATCAGAATATTCAGTTCACTGGATCGGCCTGTAAGATTAGGTCATTGTCCTAGGTGATGATGCATTATCAGAATATCTAGTTCACTGGATCGGCCTGTAAGATTAGGTCATTGTCCTAGGTAATGACACATTATCAGAATATCCAGTTCACTGGACCAGCAAGTAAAATTTGGTCATCATCCTAGGTCACAATCCACTTTCAGAATGTTCAGTTTAATGACCCAGTGAGTGTAAGCTTGGCTGTTTTCAAAATGTTCTTTTTATCATCATATTTAAGGTATCAGGTAAAATTAAGAAATTTGTGGCTACATAACTGTGCCTGATTTTATTTTCTTAAAAAAAGCAATAAAAAAGGTTTAATATGGAAAGGTTGGTGTTGTACACATTAAACGTTAATCAAGCACAAAGATAAAAGTTTCTGTTTTCTCCAACAGTGTTATGGTATGTTTTAAATAAGTTTGTGGCTCCAGTGGAAAGTAATTGAATTTTTACCTGTTTACATATTTTTAATAATGACATCCCTGTTTGAAAATCAAAAAACCAGATTCATGCATGGAAAATAGGGTTTGCAAAAATATATTTTATTTAATATGATTTATACAATTTACATCCAACTGACCATTTTTTATGATGGAATTTGTTTTACCACATAACACTTTACTAAACCTCTTTATAATCATAGCAAATTTATTATTTTTTAAACATAATCATTGTCAGTTGTATATATGAACTTAAAAAAAAGGCCATTACATTGAAATACCACCATGGGATAGTTTTGAGTTTGTGCATTTAAGCAAACATTTACTTTTAGAAAACATTATTCTTGAGTTTTGTCATAAAATAAAAGTTATTGCTGAATGGAAAGTCCAATAGTGTTCTTTCAAGCAGTCAGTGGGTGTACAGAAACAGTTTATGTATGATTGACAGGTAACTAAACCGGCTTGAATGGGTAATGAAGAAAAACTTTAATATAAGTTTAATATAACAGCAAATGTACAATGTTTCGACAAGGTTTTGTCCTTAGTATCCTTTTATTTGCCACATCACTGGTGGGGTAGTGGGCAGGAGGCACACACACACTTCTCATTTGTCAATCTGGTTTTCAATAAAATTCTCCAAGCATTATTAGTCTCAAAGTAGGTTCTTCGTCATCGAATCTCATAGCAATATGTTTTCAACACTTAAAAATGAAAATGTGACAATGGCTTGTCCACTCCAAAACTGCTTACTACGGCACTGGTGTTGCCTGAATGTCCATAGTAAGCCTAGTACTATAATTTATTATTAACTTGTACAGTTTAACAGTTCTAGCATTTTACAGATTACAATTTATATCATATTACAGAGCTAATTATCATATCTCAACTGTTTGTGATTTCTTAAACTGGGTTAGAAATATCAAAACCATAAATTTTCATCATTTTTGTTACAGCAACGTTGTTAATCTTTTGTACATAAACACACACTGAAAATCTTTAGTCGGTTTGAAGAAGCTAAACACGCCACCTTCATTCTTCATTATAGTGGGTATTATTTGTGTGTGTGTATGTGAAAAAGCACCTTCATCAGTGTTTCAACATTCATTAAAACATGTGTGAGTAAATCCACTGTTCACTAATAATATTGTTACGACAGCGGAAGTTACGTGACTCTGCTGGCGCATTGGCGCTGGTGGCGTATGCGAGGAGTTTCTCAAATGATCGTGAATTTCCTAGTTTGTTCGGGACGCCCTCT
>NW_013756723.1:0-1727 GCF_000517525.1 Limulus polyphemus | reverse complement strand
CATGATGGTGGGTAAAACAAAATACGTGGCCAAGCTAACTAATGAATATTTGTTTTAAAATTCTTATCAATGCTATAACTGTAGCTTACCAGTTTCGCCGCCAATTTTGATTTCATTCCTTTAAGTCACACGCTAAATGCTTTTTTGGTTTCACCTTTTTTTCACACCTAAGGTGTTTTTGATTAGATATCATGACCTTTTGTCAATACACCAACAAACCACAGCAAGTAAAAAAGTGACACTCGATAGTAACCCATATTAGCTTTAGGATCGCAAACCTTTACTTTACAGAACCAATTAGATTCTTTAAAATATATGATGGTAGTTTTCCTCTCTAAAACAGTGTTAATAACTTCCTTTATAGTAACACCATTGATAGTTTCTCGTCATCACCCGCATGCACTCGGTAAAGCCGTATCTAGCATCATTTACACTAATTGCTTGACTAATATCACGTGATGCTAAACGCTCTTTAATTAGAAGAACTTCATAAAATTTAGCGGATTTGTGCTTAAAAATTGGCAATGAATAATAACCGTCCAACCATATGATTATTTTTGAAAACTTCACCTGGAAACCGCTAATCTAGTTTGTTTGGCCTAACCAATGCTTATTTATCTGCACGTTCTTTCACCTTATAGTTTTGTTGCTCTAAATCAGCCACCTTTAATCAAAATGAAAAAAAATAATAAAAACGGTCCACTTTTACTCCTAGATGAATCTGTAGTAAATATTTTAGACGAATAGCTCACGTGACTTTTTGTGTAGGCGTGTACAAACATTTTGTTCAAAATTGAGCGGTTTTGTTGAATAACTTTGCACATGTGGCTTATATTTAGACCAAATTTGACACATAATCATAGGTTGTAAAGATCTGTCAGTGTATCAAATTTGAAAAAAAAAAAAAGTCCATAAAAGTTAGGTATGTTTTGCTATCAAACATATTGTTACGTCTCCGTTCGTTCGTTAATTAATTTTCCGTAAATTCGTTCCAACGAAACTTTAGCAACACAAGTCCTTTCTTAAATAAAACTGGTTTATTCTTTCCGAATACAACTTTACCGATACACTTAATTTCAACAGTCGCTCTATAACAAACGCTATAATTCTCAAAGAATTCTCACGTGCTCGACAATACTCAGTTCAATTACACATTGTCCGACTGCAGTTCAATTACTCATTGTCCCGTCACGTTGTGACCGTCTTATATATACCAGACTACCCCCAGTCTAGTAGTCTCCCAATAATTCACGAAGGTTCGAGAAGGACGTGGCGTGATACTAGTCACGTGACCTCGCTGACGCAACAATATTTTCCGCACTTTCGATGCAAAGAAAACAAAAAGGAAGAACTTCAAACAAAAGTGGAGATTTTATATATCGTGTATTTCTGAAAATTTGGTATGTGAAGTAAAGGTCCAGTAGAGCACATTCACTGAAAATATGTGATTGTTTGGATTACTTCAATCTGAGCTACAGAAAGTGGAAAATCGTTAAACTATCGCTCCTGTTAATAACACACAGTTCGTCCTGCAGGTTGTTTTGGCCGCACAACACACTATAGTGTGTCTTGATATCAAAATACTGT
Source organism: Limulus polyphemus (assembly GCF_000517525.1). NCBI lineage: Eukaryota > Metazoa > Arthropoda > Merostomata > Xiphosura > Limulidae > Limulus > Limulus polyphemus. The sequence continues at coordinate 140 of NW_013756723.1, read as the reverse complement.
TGCGTCAGCGAAGTCACATGACTAGTGTTACGCCACGTTTCTAGAACTATCCTGTACCTTGGCGAATGCTCTAGCATTTACTAGATATAGGGTAGTCTGGTATATAAAAGAGGGTGACAACGTGACGGGACAATAATGTG
>NW_013756722.1:0-2066 GCF_000517525.1 Limulus polyphemus | reverse complement strand
TATGTCAAATATCCTCTGGTTACAAGAAAACGTACAGCTATACAAATGTAACCCCATCTGTTTTGTAACTTTAGTTAAGATTTGAATATACAATTGTCAGTTATTTATGAAAGTTCTATGTCAAATATCCTCTGGTTACCAGAAAACGTTTGTTTGTTTGTTTGAAGTTAAGCACAAACTTACACAATGGGCTATCTGTGCTCTGCCCACCACGGGTATCTAAATGCGGTTTAGAGCGTTGTACGTCCGCAGACATACCGCTGTGCCACTGGGGGCACCAGAAAACGCACAGCAATACAAATGTTTTGTAACGCTAGTTAAGACTTAAATAGACGACTGTTAGTTATTTATGAACTTTCTATGTCTGGTGTCCTCTGGTTATAAAAAAAATACTTTAAGATAAACCATCTTAGTGCTCATAATTTGTTTCGTAAGAATTAGGTCGTCAAGAAATTAATGTCGCGTTTTGGAACATTTTCATTACCCTCCCCCCACCACCACTACCAAAAAAAAAACGTACATCACGAACCGCCTAAACGTCACATTAGTGTGACCTATATATATAATGACTAACGTTTAGTATACTCTAATCCCTTACAATGATGGCGCACGGCGAGACACACATTCGGCATGTAGTGCTGTGTGAATACAAGAAGGGAAACAACGCCACTGTAGCAATCAAAGAATATCAAAGAAGTTTATGGAAATGTTTTGAACGTTCGTAAGTGTCAACGATGGTTCAGCAAATTTCGTTCAGGTGACTTTAGCCTTACAAACTGTGATGGAATTGATATTGATGCTCTGAAGACGCTTGTTGAGTCTAACCCAAGGCAACACACTCGTGAAATGGCCCTGAAATTGCGTGACTTTCATGAAACAATACGTAAACATCTAAGGAAAATGGGAAAACTCCATAAAGAAGGAGTTTGGGTGCCTCACGAACTCTCCGATGATCATTATTTACAATGTGTGAACGTTCTCTTCTGACACGTAATGCGCGTGAACCATTTTTGGACAGAATTGTCACCAGTGATGACAATGGATTCTCCATGCGAACATTAAACGCCATAAACAATGGCTCAGTCCTAGACAAAAAAAACTACTTCCGACCCCAAAACCTGGACTCCATCCGAAGAAAGTGATGCTTTGCATTTGGTGGGACGTCAAAGGTGTAATTCATTTCGAACTCCTGAATCCACAGCGAAATGTCATTGCAGAGATCTATAGTCAGCAACTGGAACGTTTAAATCGAGCCCTTCATCAGAAACGCCCTTCACTCGTCAATCGGAAAGGCTCTTCTTCATGACAATGCACGTCCACATGTGGCACGTTTCACGTAGCACAAGATTGTGGAGTTCGGTTGGGAAGTTCTCCACCACCCACCATATTCTTCACCAGATATGGCACCATCATATTACCATCTTTGTCGTTCGCTGCCACCTTATCTTAATGGGAAAACGTAGACAAACGTGGAAAATGTTAAAGAGGACATCGACTTTGTACATTTCGGATTAACAAATGAACAAGCCATTTTCCTTCCACCGTGATGAACGATCACAGTTTTAGAGATGGTCTTATTGGCTACCTGTGACAATCTTGTCGCTGGTTTGAACGAGTTGTTTGTTACATCACTTCATGAAGCACGTGAACACCGAAAACGCCTGGTCACTTGTTTCCTTTCTTCCCTCTATCGCCCGTTGGCTAATCATTCCGTTTGACCTTTGCAGAAAGCAACTCCATCGTTAACTTCAACCTCTGTGACCTTTAGCGATTCAGCGGATGTAATCTTTGTCACAATTGTCCTGAAGTATAAAGCTGACCAGCAGTAATAATTTCTGTTCATTTTGTTAGTAGCTTTCATTTGAAAAGTTGAAGACAGTTAGACTAGTAAAGTTTTAAACTTGCGACAGCAATATACACTGAAAGTTCAATAAGTATTTTAAGGTAAGAAAAACGTTTCAAGTGTTGAATGTGTATTTCATGAAATATGTTACCTATTAACGTTTATAAATGTGTCCAAAGCATACTAAAAGGCAGATAGTATTGAAGCGTAATGGCTTCACAGC